>NW_004524726.1:6824594-6826759 GCF_000260255.1 Octodon degus
TCTCAATACCAAATAGACATATAATCAAAATATGATAATAATGTTGTTTGAAATTTAAATGTCACAATACAGGTTGGTCATAATATGATCAATTTTGTGAGTGTCGTGTTCAGCGAATGTTTATTAACTGACTTCCTGGAAGAAAAGTTTATCTGATTTGAATCTCTTGTTAAGTCCATGTTGTAAAAGCTCCCTCAGTAACCAATTTCAAGCTACCAATATGATAATATGATGTCACTGCCTACACATTAGGGAGAAATTCATAAGATCAACTCTAAAGCTAGTGCAAGTCAGTTTGAGCCTCCTGAAAATACCATTGTTTATTTTTAAATATTAATAAGACATATTTGTTAAGTTTCCATTTCCAAACTAATGCATTTTTAATTGTGAAGTACAATTCTATGTATTTTAAGTGCCAGTGATATTTGCCTCAAAATGTCAATCATGAGGAGCCTGCACCGGAAGATGAAAATCATGTACCATGGACATCAAATATAAACATAATAAGCAAAACTAATGGGACAAAACTCTATGAGGGCCATGATCTATATCATAATAAAGTACATGGGGATCCATATTCATGAAAAGCAATCCCAAACATTTATTGTAACAAATTTAACTGTGGTCCAGGTAGAAAACAACATTACTTAGAGAATAATCTATTTTTACACTCAGCTCATGTTACTAAATAACAAAATGTTATGCTGTATTTCCTAAAATCTTTAAAATTTACTCATGAAATTCAGACTTTGACTCGAGCAAAATGAATGTTTTAAATTTTGTGATCCAAGTGGAATCTTTCAAATATCTCACTCAGAAGAAATATGTTGCATAAGAAATCTAATTAATAGAATGGAATCTTTTATTCCATGGTTTTGTCCCATTTTTCCTTCAATAAGTCCATTGTATGATAATGCATAATCTTATAGAACTTACGATATCAAATAAAGAATGACGAAAATTATACTTTTCATGCAATCTATGATAGAATCATAGTTTCTCAGACTAAATGAGGTCTTGTGCTTATGTGTCTCTCAGTACAGTGCACATTTACATGGTCTCACGGGAAACGTCTCTCTGTGCTGATATATGTACCTGAAGAGTTTAGATGAAGAAAGATCTTTTATGTTGACCCATTAACTAAAAGTGAGAACAATACAGATAGCATGGAATTCTAATATATAAAATGTTCATATATTTGTACATTCTAATGATTGAAATCTTTCTATTATCTTGAACATTTTGTTCATTTAATCTTGCCTTATCAAATATGAATCTATTCAGAAGACCTGACACAAAATGCCAAGCACAATATAAATTACATGGCTGTCCCCATGATACACTTCAGCAAGATAATAGAGGAACTGATGATTTCGCCTTCTCTATCTTAGCTGGCAATTGCATCATTTTTTGCTTACGCATAAAACTATGTGATAAGTACCTAAAATTGAGCAGCGACTATAAAATAGATTTACACAAAATGTTTGTCAATGTTTTTGTGCTCCATAATATATCACATTTCAAACATCCAAAAAACATCATCCTCTTTACATCTTTATTTCATGCTTTATGTTTCTGAAGTTAGATCCATGATAGGCTTTTCTTCTCTCTTGCATTTGTCCTTTGGGACTCTTCTATGCAATTACAATCCTTGCACCCATATTTCTCTATTATTTTGTATTTAACTATTAATTTCCAGGATTTTAATTACCTAAACATATTAAAAATCACATAAGATACTACAATATTTACCAAGTGTATGCCTATATATATATAAGGAAAAATGGCTGAGAACTATTTCCTCAAGTATTTGTAGGAGATAATGTGAGAACCTTTGAAAGTAAGAATTGGAAACACATTCGTCTTTTCCTTACACAGAGTTTCTGTTTAATAGATGAACACAGGGCTGATCAGGTAGCTTAGTGGATTAAAGCACCTGCTTAGGCAGGCACAGGGATCAGGTTTTGATCC
Source organism: Octodon degus (assembly GCF_000260255.1). Lineage (NCBI taxonomy): Eukaryota > Metazoa > Chordata > Mammalia > Rodentia > Octodontidae > Octodon > Octodon degus. The sequence goes on from NW_004524726.1 coordinate 6,826,566, forward strand.
CTGGAGCGCCATGCTGACCTCGACCCCCGGGAGTGCTTAGAGAGAGCAATTGAGATTGGGTGTGGTGGTGTGTTCCTGTAATCCCAGCACATGGGAGGCTGAAAACAGGGGGATCAGTATGAGTCCAATCTGTGTACGGAAACTCTGTAGACCCTGTATTAAATACATAAAAATAAATAAAATAAAATAAATGA
>NW_004524726.1:6826859-6828157 GCF_000260255.1 Octodon degus
ATATATGAAATCAAAATTGTGAGTTTTCCTTTCTTTAGAGTTTTCCTAATCTTTGTTAAGAAACCTTAAGTATTCAGACCTCTATAAAAATTTCAGTAATTTTATGACATAATAAATCCAGAACTTACTAACTTACCCAGTGCAAAAGAACAAAAATCACGAGTTGAATCTCTCTCTCTCTCTCTCTCTCTCTCTCTCTCTCTCTCTCTCTCTCTCTCTCCTCTTTTATCCTGAGAAGTACTGCTTGCATTTCCTGCCAGCTCAAGTGATGAAAAAAATGACCTCTACATTATAGTCATGTCATTAACAATGATGTAACAAGTAAAGATGAGAGTAAAATTCAGAAATTATTTTGTTGAGTACTTCTAGTACTATGATTGGCTTTTAAATTTTAATACTTTTTGTTAATATTCTGTTATTCTTTTACAGGACTTATAGCCAGTCCTTTAAGGTGACATCTTTTAAGCCCATAAGGTTCAGGAGAAAGGTTATACTCTAGAATTTCACGAAGGCATAGTGAGTTGTTAATCAGTGCTGAATTCCTAGCTGTATTTCCACTTAATGTGTACACCTGTTTTTATTTCTTGAAATTGGTGTATATGTTTTACCTTCTGTGCCTTTCCTGCATCTCTCACTGCTATTTTGCCATACTGTATACAAGCATAAGTACCAACTAATTTAATCTACACATGCCTGGTATTAATATTTCTCATCCTATTCTATATTAAATTTTCTACCTCTTGTACTATCTATTCATTGTTCCAGTATAGTACATCCTTAAGTCAACTTTTCTGATTTAAACTAAGCCCAAGATAAATAATTGGATGTGACTACTATGGGATATGACTATTACAGAAAGAACCTGAAGTATCCTGCTTAAGATGACAATACATAGTCATGATATTTTCTTGCTAACATTTTAAATTTTGTTCATATCAATATTTTTGCAAAAAATATTAGGCATCATTATGAACAAGAGACATAAATTCTGTATAACAACAATCTAGCTTGAATTTTGAGTTGTTTCATAAGTTAAAATATTTGCAGGAATAATTTGAATGGTTTACTATATATTAATGCTTTGGCTTTACCCAAATTTTAACATAGCTGAGCCTAAAATGGCTTTTGGCAAGATGAGAAATCAAGTATTAGAATCAACATGCATAAATTCAAATAAAAACATACTCTCCTGTATTTATTTACATTAAAGCACCAGGGACAAAAAAAAAAGAATAGGAATGTGTTATGCATATGTATGCATTCCACACAGCACCGTAAGCATTCTGAAGTAATAATAA
>NW_004524726.1:6828257-6834258 GCF_000260255.1 Octodon degus
AAAAACAGTTACAAAATTATCATCATTTGAAAACGTGAACAAAGGATACTAGTCATAAACTGTAAAAGGAAAATTAGTACACAGATGGGCCAACTTATCAAGTAAAATTATTATCATGTTAATTTTTCAAAAAAAGATTGAACTTGAAATTTACTCTTTGCCTTACTTTTTTATCATGGTGTTTTATCCTCAGTGGTATGATGTGGTAATTTTAACCATGGTAATTCAACTGTCTGAACGTGCAATGTGGCTTTTCCTTCAGCAGTTTAAACAACCCTGCTTAGGCAATAGAATTACCTTTACCATTTCCTCACTAGTTTGAAAGCTTCAAAAATGATCTAAGCCATCATGGTAGAATGCGGTAACAGAAACCAATTCAAAGTGCCAAGTGTATTCTAACACATGCCAGAAATATATTTCTTGAGCCAGTGAAACTGAAGCAGACCATCATAACCTGTTGGGGTTGGAAAAGTTTATGCCAAAGCGGATGATTTCCCTAGAGCCGATCAAAATGATGGAAACATTGGTGCAAAATCACAGCTGAGCAGGTTCAGTTTGCTCTTCAGTAGCTACAGATGGCATGTAATTTAGGAATGCCCATTTGGTGGAATTTACCAGTTCCTCTGGAGATCACACATATGGGTTTGCATTTAAAAAGCAATTGCACCACGAATAGCTTTTTAAACAACAGATGTAAGTATTGACAGTGAAAGGATGTCCAAAAAGCAAAGTACATCCACATAAGAAAGAAGCAAGTACATGTTATAATTTATAGCACTTAAATGGCCTTTTAAGTTAAAAAAGAAAATAATTATAAAAATCGATTTGCACATTGTTTGCCAAGCTTTCTGAATTAGATATGAAGTTCTATCTTACTATGATGTTACTTTCCAGCATTCCTCTTCTTTTTATATCTCCGTATATTGCAATTGCACTCTGAAAGGCCCAAGCTGTACTACAGTGGCTTGAGAGGAATTTGAGATCTCTGATTCATCTGTGCCCTCTGCTCTCCACAGAACTGATTTTTGCTTATTTTTCTTAGCAGCAAGTTCATAATGGTTCTGTGAAAACTCCATTGTGATTTTAAAAAATTAGACATACCTGTGTATTTAAGTGCACACAGAACAGAATATTTATGGTTGCAAATATGTATACCGGTTACTAACGGATATTAGTTATAACTTGTGCGGATTCCAATTGCCTATCCTTTATTGCTTCCTTTAAAGAAGGAAATTAATTGTGCGAAATTGCATTGCTGGCAAAGTGATATCAGATTGCAGCGGCAGTATGGGCCTAATCTAGCAGTAAAACAGGCAATCACATCTCCAGTGAACATTCATAGAAGTATTTGATTTCAAGAGTGTGCAGGACCAGTTTCTCTGGAGAAACTCACATATAATTTCTATTTGGTATTCAAAGATAGTGCTGTTGTGGATTTTGCCGGTATAGTGCAAATTCCTTTTGTTATTATTGAAGTATAAGCCTTTGTACCTCACAGTTCACTCCTATATGGAAAGAAACTATAATTAAAAGGCTAGAACTGAACATCAGCATTTTGACACTGATTGTTTCTTGAGTGAATAAAATATGATGTTACTTTTTCTCCCTTTCTCTGATGTGATAGTGCACAGGAATACTAATAGATATGCAAATAATGCTGGTAACAGGAAGTCCATTTTTTCTGGCTGTTTATTACCAGCATCAGGTGAAAAATTGTGGAAGATTGGATTGCTTTTGTTTGGAGGTGCAAAAATGGGCAATTGGTACTATCTCAGAAAATGAAATTGCTTATACAAAGGGATGAACAGATTCAGATTAGTATTGAAATATTTATGACACCATTATATGGATGTAGTGAAGATGCAGAATATGGAATATCCATAAAGTACATATTCAAATAAGAAAACTGTTGTTATCATGCATCTTCCACATTCAGCTTTATTTTTGTGCTGGATATTTACACAGAAACTACAGTATCTCCCAAGTTGTATTAAGTTTGTGCATTAAATTAATTCAAACATTTTCCTCTTCCACAGAAGAGACTATATTAGGAGTATAAATGCGTGTATACATTACATAGATAAGCATAAATGCAATTGATTAGTGTATTCCCACGCGGTGATCACTGCTACTGTACAGTTAGACAAAGAACTTTGATTTTAGAAATTTGTAATTTGAGAAAAACAAAGAAACTAAATAAGGCTTTTGCTCTAGGTATAAAACTATCCATTGTTCTCATTAGCTATGGAATAATTTATATGAAATTTTTGCATAAAAGAATTTGTATGATGGTAAATTTTCTCAGAAAAGAGAAATTCCTCAGAGAGGAAGATGCACTGAAAATTTCACTCCAGAGATGAAACATAAGAAATAATAGAGTGCATAATGGAGGAGGGAGGGGTGGAAAGAGGCGTGATGAAGTCGCTACGCAAGCTCCAGGTGTTTCAGAGGCTGGTCATGGAATGTTGGAAGGTGTGATCGTTCCCATATTTCTGATTATTCTGAATTCTCCCCATTGCACAGAGACAACCTGTCAAATCAGTGAATATGTACAAATTTAAATATAAGTATGATGTGCATTTGGATTTTAGATTTCAAAAGTAGCAGTTTGGTTGTAGAAAAATAAAATTGGAAATATTTGTAGGACAAATACATTCTATCCCTCCTCTTTTCCCAGCCTGCTCCTCTTTTTCCCCTCATGTGCACCAGAACACATGTAGAAACTATAGGGTGATCATTTCAGATAGTGAATTAATTCATGTGGGAAGGAGGCTGGGGAACATGTGGTTTGTGCTCCCTACAAGAGCTTGTATGTCCTCCAATCCCTACGGCATCTCAGTGGTGGCCAAAGTATAGGAGATTGAAGGTATAATTTAGTCATGATGGAAAACAAGGAGATCCTTTTCCTACTATGCCTGAACTTGGCCTAAATTAGCAAACCTAGATGTTCTCTATTGCTAAGATAAGGAAGTCATGAGCTGTTCAGGTGCCTGATGTTAAGCCTCAGACATAATTCAGAATATAGAATGATTTCTACAGAGAAGTTGGGAAACTACACAGCCACCATTGATCAAATTCACCTTGAAACAACTGAGGAAATTCTCAAAGAACTAACTTTATTAAGGATTAGAAACATTAAGATTTTATTACGTGTTAAGTTTTCCACTGAAAATAAATAACGCCTTATGATTTGTACCTAGAAGTCCCCCTATGGTCTCATGTGTTCATAGGTGGTCTTTGCGGGTGACTAGATAGCTATAGTCGTGGGCTGAGTTCATAGCTAAATGTGAAGTTGAAGGCGAAAGTTCCCCATGTGTCCTTCCTTCCCTGGCATGAGCAAGTCTCCTCCCTCACATCCCTCTGCCACACCACCCTGCCTTGGCGTGGCTGACTGTAGACTGACACCTCTACGGACCGTGAGGCTGTGAGACAAAACAAACCTTTCCTCCTTTAACTAGTGGGTGTCAGGTATCTTGCCCCAGCAAAGAGAATATAATGAAAGTATAATGAGATTAAATTTTAGTGTATACATGGATTATTCATACATCCTATGTAAATTAATAGATAAGCATTGTGGAAAAGCTGTTCTATTTGTTGGTACTTTTTTTTCCTTCCTTCCCTCTCCACCTCCAGCTCTTGTTCTTCTTCCCATCTGATAAAAAGATCTTTCTACTCCTATTATTGAAGAAAAATGAAAGAAAATATTTCAAATAGGAAAGGGATCAAAATCTGGAGAGAGCATGGAAAAAAGAGAAAGAGGGCAAACAACAATTAAGATGTATTATGTACATGTAGTAAATCCCCATGACAAATGGAATCATTATGTACTGCAGACATATAGTACAAAAATAAAAAAAGGAAAACAAGTTCAGTGTCCTGATGCAGTTTAGGTGAGCACGCATGTGACACTTACCGAGGAGCCAGCAATGTTATATTAGCGAGTAATAAAAGACAGGATAGAGAAAATAATACTTTGGACATTTGGAAAGAAATGATTAGTTAAAATTGGAGAAATAACAAGTGACTTGCTGAAATGATCACTATGATTTGTACAGAATGAACATTTGAATGGAAAGAGGAAAGAAAAAGAGGAACCAGAGTATAACCCTGATGAGAAAGACAATGCTCTCTGTCACACATGGATTCCTCAGTTTTCAGTTTTCAGTTTGGCATAGTGAATATGGATTGATACAGGCACTGTAAATCCCTTATATAATAGGATTAGTTCATGGTTTCTCAATGCAGTATTGCTATTATGGATATCATTTGTTGGGTACACTGGAGGATTTGTAGCAAAAACTCTGACCTCTTGCTTTTGAAGCCAGTAGCAACTCTCTTTTCCTAAATCGTGATAATCCATGATGGTATTGTTGAATGTTCCTGGAACACAAAATCAGCTTCTGTTAAAGAACTCTTATACAAGCCCAATGACAGCCTGACAAGAGAATGAAGGAATGAGTCATGGCAGGTAGAGTGACTAAACCTAGTTCAGGATTGCACATATTGTTTTACAAACTAATTCACGGCTCTACTTTTTCAATGTGGTACCATCATCTCCATGTGCACTGTATTAAACACTTTGGTAATTATTTAAGTATGAAATGGGTGTTGCTACATTTATTTTTCAGGCATTGAATTGCTTGAAGTTCTACAGATAATATTTTGATCCAATTTTATCTGACTAAAATTATATACAATATTAGATTATACTGTATCTTTGAAATGTTAATAATTTTTGGTTTAAGGACAATGCAAACTACATACATTTGCATGTGTATCTGTAGAGTGACAGATAACAAGTAAGTTTATGTATGATTTATAGGTGATAAATAGACATTTTCTTTATGTCTTATGAAATAGAAAATCAGTGTTTGAAGATGAGATTATCTGGAATGACACATGTATTTCACATATTACCTGAACAATATAAATCTTGCTTTATTCAACGTGAGTACAGTGTTGACTAATACTTCAATTAGTTCCACTTTGCTGATTCCACTGTCTATAAAAGTTAATGCTGGATGTCTACACAAGTGGAGATGAAGTGGTTATGGAGAGATTATAAATAGCAAATAAACATTTTGTTATTGAATAAGGGTAGGTAGTGACAAGCCTGAACTATTTAGATTGCTTTCTACATTTAGTAGAGATTAATTTCAGAAAATGCATCCTTGTCCTATTTTAAGGCCATACTATCAAAAGATAGAAAATGTTAATTGACCCTTGGAGAATGTTATTATGTTTTGAATTGATTTCAGTAAATGAAAAAAAAACTGAAATGAAGAGTAATTTTAATATTGCTTAGCAACTAATTTGAAAGTAAGACAACAGTAAATCTCAATTTCATCCATAAAATAGAGGTGAGGAAAAATTTAAGTGAACAATGTATCCTGGTTTACCTCCTCTGCTGCATTCCCCTAAGATGATCACTCCTCAGCTTTTTTTTTTTTTTCTTGACCCTCAGGCTTTTTAAAATTAGTATATGTTTGCAATACACAATAATCACATTCATCATGGAGAAGTTTTACCTATGTACAATATATCCTAATTCTTTTTTGCCTATTCCTTTCCCCTCCCTTCAACCCACCCCACAAACAAATGTTCTGTTTCCATTTTTTTCTAGAATTATTTTTATACACCTTTGCCCTCTGCACATACTTCTTTCCCTTCCCATGTAAACAAGTTATTCCTACTTCCTAATACCTATCCTTAGGCTTTCAAGGTTAGGAGACTTTTGCTCTTTGATGGACAGAAACTACAATACACTTGTGCAATGCAGTATCATTCATGTGATAAAGTGATGAAGTCGTGCTAGGCATTGCCACCATCAGCATGAACTTGATGGGCTCAGCTATGTTGCTAGCCTTACCTAAATCTTGAGCTTTATCCCTCTTCTCCAGTTTTGTCCTTTTAGGCAGGGAGACTGATGGTAGCCTCTTCCAAGCACTAAAGATTTCCATGTCATGTATCATGTTTTCTTTTTTTTTTTTTTTTTTTTTTT
>NW_004524726.1:6834501-6837821 GCF_000260255.1 Octodon degus
TTTTGGCTTTTTTTTTGGCTTTACTTCTTATATTTCGTTTTTACACTTTCCTTCTGGATGGTTAAGACCAAGGTAAAGCAGGCCCTATGCAACAAGAGTTGTAGCTTTTGAGTCTGATAAGGTCAGTGAAATCCTCTCAGGATTTTTCCTGAGATCCTGTACCTAAGATTGTAGAACCTTTGTCAGTGTCAGCCATGTGGATGCGTCACGGCCATTGCTTGGCCAATGTGCTCTCTGGGAAAGCCTGAGAGAAAGTTTTCTCTCCATATCATGTTTTCTTTTAATTCTCTGTCAGTTTCAAATAGTTGTCATGAAGGCCTTTCCTGTTGCAGAAGGAGTTACTACCTAGTGCCAAGGAGGGGGATCTCCAATCACATTGGGGAAATTTGGCTGGTGATTCCATGCTGGTTTTCATGTTCTCTAGCAAGTTACTGGACTTCTCAATTTGTGTTTCCTCATTTCTACAGTTAATGTGGAAATAACACATACCTACTATATAGGAGCATGATGAAAAACATGATATTTGGAATATGAAACCTTTGCTTAGGATTATCTACTGTATTTTGCAGTAATGGAAAAACAGAAGCTCTTCAGCAAAGATACATAGAAAACTAAACAGTTAGTTGAGAAGAAGTATTTCACAATATAATATTACTAGGCTTTAGGCATATAAGTCTTAATGTCTGTTCTTTCTATTTAAAAATATAATGTAAACTGTATTTTTAAAAATTTCATGAACTTTAAATAATAAAAAGTTTTATCTTTGAAAATCCAAATTATTCTCAATGTTATGAGAGTATTAAAATAATTTTCATTGTTCAATTACCACTTTAGTGGCATAAATATACCTTTTTCATATTACTCCTAGTTCTTTCAAAGATTTACTTTCAGGGAAAATAAATAATATAGCTATTTTGTTAAATAACAAACTGCATTTATCAAGTTATTTTCTTACTCAAGTCACTATTTCTGTAAAATCTAAGTAGTCAGAAATTATAGCCCTTTTTGTGTTTGTAAGAAAATTTCTAAAATTTCTAATTTCTGTGAAAAATAATTTCCTCTCATGCATAAAACGCATGTAGTAGTGGCTTACTTAACCTGGGAATTCAGGTCCATAAGGGATTGGTTAGCTTATATTGCTTAACCACATTAATTTAAAATCTCTAGCATTCTTCTTATTTAGCTTTTCCTCTTCTATATAGATATTTTAAACATAGGGGAGCCCTAGGCTCCCCCCACCCCAGCCTTCCTACCTGAGTTTACTGAGTTCTTGCTCGGCCTGAAGATCATGAGAGAGACCTGGAAGGCTAGTCCCTTGTCCTTGCCAGAGTCTGCAGATTCTGGATGTCCCATTTGTCCCTGAAGAACACCAGGGAGACACTGTAGCCCTAGCCCCCCTCTCCAGCCTTCTAGCCAGAATTTGCTGATTCAGCTGCCCTCCTTACCCTGAGACAACCAAAGAGTCCTGACTATGACAGAGATCTGCAGGAACCTTGTGGCATACTACTTTGTGCCAATCCACTGTCCAGAGCACCTTGCACAGCTTTGGCTTGCACTTAATTTCTGCTTAATTTGGTAGAAACCACATTGAAACCCACACAGGAGGAGTTTTGGTAAGCCTACCCAGCCCTTCTACACTTTGGAAATCCTTGTGGTCTTTCACCCTTCCCATCCACCATCATGGACAAAAATGACAAAAGGAAGGAACAAAAGGAATTCTCAGACCTCCAGCCCACCCAACACAAGTACAGGAGACAAAGTCACAGAACTTGGAAGTCACACACCTAAAATAACTGAGATGATAACAACTGAAGTAAAGAAACAACTCTCTCAGGGTATGGAGGAAATCAGATCAGAAGTAATCTCTCAGGTAAAAGAGGAAATGACAGCAATCATGAAAGAATTGCTTGATACATCTAAGGCAGACACAGATCAGAAAAAAGAGAAATGAATAGGAAAATGATGGAAACATTGAATAAATACTACAGGAAATAACTAGAATGCATGAAACAGATTCAAACTGATATCCAAGACATTAAGAATTCCATTGAACGCTGGAAAACCCACTTGAATGAAACAGAAGACAGATTTTCAGCCCTTGATGGTAACATTGCAGCTAGTAAACATGAAAAGAAACATCTCTTAAAAATAATGAGAAACAAGGAAATAACAATACAATAGCTACAAGATGATGCAAAGGACAATAATGTACAAGTGATAAATATCAACAAAACAGATGGAGATAATACAAAATTCATAAAAAGAATGTTTGCAGAAGTAGTAGCAGAAAATTTCCTGAGCATGGGAAAAGAATCTAATACACAGTTAACTGAAGCATTCACAACTCCAATTAACCATAATCAAAATAAATCATCACACAGACATAGAATAATAAAGATCCCAGAAATTGAGCAAAAGAACAGAATTTTAAAAGCTGTTAGAGAAAAGAAACAGATCATCAATAATGGAAAGACCATCAAAATCTTGGCAGATTTCTCAAAACAGAACTTCAAATCAAAAAGAGCTTGGAGTGAGAATTTTTTATTTTTTTATTTTATTTTTATTGAGAAACAAGTAGCAATAAGACAGTTTCAAAACTGATTAATAAGACAATTTCAATAATTAATACATTGCACATTGTTATCTTCTTAGTAGTTGTCCAGCAGGAAAACAACATGACAAAGATAAGTCCAGTAGTTGTCCAGTAGTTGTCTACAGCAGGAAAACAACATGACAAAGATAAGCCTATATGTAAATGACCGCAATTCACCAATCAAAAGAAGAAACAAAATCCAGCACAATGCTGCATACAATAAAAACATTTAACTCAAAAGGGAATTAATACAATGAATGTTGAACAATGGAAAACAATACTCCATGCAACAGGAACCCAAAAACAGTAGAAGTCGCTATTCAAGGTGCTGACAATGTCAACTTCAAAACAAATATGATTCAAAGAGACAAAGAAGGTCACTACCACCTTGTTAGGGGAAAACTATAAGAGGAAGAGATAATGATTATAATTATATATGCATCTAAGTTAGGAGCACCCACTATGTAAACAAATTTTAACAGACATGAAAAATCAAATGAGCAATAGAACAATTGAACTGGCAGACTTTAACACCCCATTGACACAAAGAGATAGATCAACTAAGCAAAAATTAGCAATGAAATGACAGACCAAAACCAAACTGGTGAAGAAATGGACTTTGCAGATCTTTACAGAGTATTCCACTCAACAGTGTCAGAACACACATTTTTCCTAGCTGCACATGGGACATTCCCCAAATAGATCGTGTGCTAGCATATAGAACATT
>NW_004524726.1:6837925-6845643 GCF_000260255.1 Octodon degus
TCAGCCCACCAGGGGGCGGGCTGGCTGGCATGTGGTGCTGGGGGATTGAACCGCGGTCCCTGATGCTTTTGCTAAACTTGTTCTAAGTAGGTGCTTTAGACCACTGAGCCATCTCTCCAGCCCTAGAACATTCTTAAGTGAAATAAAATACTAGCAAATAGAATGTAACAAATCATCGAGAAGATTATACATCCCAACCAAGAAGGATTCATCCTACAAATGCAAGGATTGTATAATATAGGCAAAACTGTAAATGCAATGCACCATGCCAACAGAGCCAAAGACAAAAATCACATGATCATCTCAATAGATGCATAAAAAGCTTTTGACAAAGTCCAACATTCACTCATGATAAAAACACTACAGAAAATTGGAATATATGGTCTTTCTGTCAATCTGATAAAACCCATCTACAACAAACCAACAGCTAACATTATACTTAATGGACAAAAATTAAAAGTTTTCATGTTAACAACAGGGGGAAGACAAGAATAGCCACTCTTATCAATCCTGTTCCATACAGTTCTAGAAACATTAATGAGTTCAATTAGACAAGAGAAAAAATAAAAGAAATAATGATTCGACTGGAAGAAGTTAAATTATCATTATTTGCAGATGACATGATACTCTACATGGAAGACCCCAAAAACTCCATCAAGATATTTGTACATTTAATAACCAAGTTCAGTAGCAATGCAAGATACAAAGTTAATACTTGAAAATCAGTTGCATTTCTATACACAAATAATGAATGCACCAAGAGACAAAGTATGGAAAATATCCCTGTCACAATAACAACCCCCAAAAATGAAATACTTTGAAGTCAATCTCACAAAGGAAGTAAAAGATTTATACAGCAAAAATTATAGTTCTCTGAAAAAAGAGATCGAAGAGGATTTCAGAAAATTGATAGGAAAGATATTCCTTTCTCCTAGATAGGAAGAACCAACATTGTGAAAATGGCTATACTCAAAAAAAATGTTATACACATTTAATATAATCCCAATTAAGAAACCATTACTATACCTCACACATCTAGAAAAAAGTTTCCTAAAATTCATCTGGAACCAAAAGAGACCCAGAATAGCAAAATCAATCCTGAGCAATAGAGAAAAGGCAGGATGCATCACAATCCCTGACTTGAAATTATAATACAAAGCTACTGTGATAAAATCATTATGGTACTGGCAGAAAAACAGGCCTGAGGATCAGTCAAATAGATTAGAAAATGCAGACACAACTACGAGCACACTCAGCCATCTTATCCTTGTCAAAGGGGCCAAACATGTTCATTGGACAAAACATAGCCTTTTTATTAAATGCTGCTGAAAATACTAGCTTTCCACATGCCAGAGGCTTAAAATAGACTGATGCCTATCACCAGGCACAAAACTACTGTCTAAATTGATCAAATATTTAAATATTAAAATGGAAACATTAAATATTGTGAAAGAGAAATTAGGTAGAGACCTTAAGGACATAAGGATAGGTAAAAAGTTTTTGTCAAACTGCATGGGGAACAGTTCAAGAATCAACAATTGAGATGTCATCTTTTTGAAGTTTCTGCATATCAAAAGAAATAACCAATGGATAATAAAACCGACATAGTGGGAGACAATTATAATAGACTGTCTGTCAAACAAAGGACTCCTACCTAGAACATATAAAGAATTAAAAGAAATCAGGCCTCCAAAGCTCAAGACCCAATCCAAATATCTGAGAAAGAATATACACCGGAGATGTATCAGAGATGAAGATACACATACAAGACAAAGATACACAAATGACAAATAAATATATGGAAACATGTTCAATATCATTCTTTTTCAAGAGATGCAGATTAAGCCAACACTGAGATATCATCTTACTCCAGAAAGAATGGCTATCATCAAGAACTAAACCAATAAAAATATGCTGGAGAAACTGTGGTAGAAAGGAAACCTTCTCTGTCATTGGTGGGAGTACAGGTTGGTAATATCATGGAAATCAGTATGGAGATTTCTCAAAAAACTAAGATTGGAGGTTTAATTCAAATCAGCTGTTCCCTTCCTAGATATTTTTCCAAAAGAACTGAAATCATACCACAGTGATATAGGTGCACACATGTTATAGCAGAATAATTTGTCATTGTTAAATCTGGGAAACAACCCAAATGCCTATCAATTGAGGAATGGGAAAAACAGTGTGCATTTTTACACAATGAAGTACTATTCAGATATGAAAAACATTAAATTGGGACTTTTGTACATAAATGGATACAGTTAGAGACTATATTGGTAAGTGAAATAAATCAGATCCACGTGTTTGAATATCATATTATCTCATTAGTGTGAGAACCAGAAAGTGTAATGAAAATATAAAAGATACAACAGAAACTGTGAAAGTGAAAGAAATTGTTCAATAGAAAGGAAAAACTTGAATGAGGAAAAGGACAAATGAAAGAGGCCAAATATGAAGAGTAGTTTAGGTAATTGTATTATTTCTTTCCGCTGGACTTTCAAAAGTAATAGTTAATACCTAGGATTTTTTTTAACTCTGATTGTTTTCCCACATTTAATTTTTACAACTTCGAGATTCAGACCTGGCACAGGCCCAGTGAGTGTGTGGGAGAACTTCTGGCTATTCTGCATGCACAGGACCTATCCGGTCCAAACTTAGATGCAGCATGAGTGAGACCCTCTTCCGCACCATTGGGACCCCCCGCCACCACACCGCAGTAGCCCCTACTCCTGCTCAGTGAGAGAGAACTTCTTCTGTGTTCTTGGGAACCTCAGATCAAACCCTAGCCAAGGCCCAGTGAGTGTGTGGGAGAGCTGCCTCTCCCCCCTACTCTACCTTGTCACCTTCAGAATCACCTGAGGCCTGGCACACAGGCCTGGGGTGAAACTCTGCAGCTGCAGTCCAGTAAAGAGTGTAGGGGAAAGAACCACCAGCTAGTCCAGGAGAAGAACATCCTGCCAGAGGGGCACAACAGGTTCAATCACAAGGGCAGTAGCAGGAAGAAGCTGAGCACAGCAGCCAGACCCAAGCCAGGCACAGCAGGATAAATCCAAACTTTGTAGATCTGCACCTGAATTTCAGTAGGTGCTAAGGTTATAACTGCACCAAAGAGCTACAACAAAGGTCTGAAGACAGTGCTATACAAAACAACAATGAGAAGGTGCAAACTGCAATATCAGACCCCAAGCCCACCCATAACAAGTGCAGAGGACACTAACAGAGAACAGACTGGGAATCACGCAGCTGAAATCAATGAATAAAGAGCTTCAGAAATAAAGAAACAACTGCAGAAAGTTATACAGGAATGCAGATTGGAAATAAAAAAGACATCTCTGAATTAATAGCATCTGCAGTTAAGAATCAAATGCAGAAATATATGGAGGAAACACAGTGCCCACCCAGAACAAGTGCAGAGGACATTAGTTCACCTGAAATGTATAAATTAATAGAATCAATAGTAAATAAGCAAGAGCAGAAAGTTATAGAGGAATTCAGAGTGGAATTATAATCCAAAATAAAAAAAAATTCTCTGAACTCATAGCATCTGGAGTAAAGAATCAAATATAGAAACATAGGGAGGAAACACAATCTGAAAAAAAAAAACTCTGCAGTAAAAGAATTAATAACTGCTTCTAAAGAAGACATTGATTAAAAAAAAAGAAGAGATTAGAAAAATAAAGATTCCTTGAATGAGCAATACAGGAAAGAAATAGATCACATTAAGCAGAGTCAAAGAGATGCAGAGGAACGTAAATACTCAGTCACAAGCTTACAAAACCATTTAAGGCAAAGTGAAGACTGAGTCTCACATCTTGAAGATACTGGTGTAGCTAGTGAAAAGGTAAGAAAGGATCTCTTAAAAACAACTAGGATGCAGGAAAAAATAATTTATCACTTGCAAGATGATGCAAAGATGAACAGTGTGAAACTAATAGGTATCAATGAGAAAGAAGGAGTCAATACAAATGACAGTAAAATATATGGGCAGAAGTAATAGCATAAAACTTACCAAACATGAGGAAACAATGTGACATTCAGATAAACGAAGCATACGGAATGCCAAGTAGCATCAACCCAATTAAAAACACATCAAGACAAATAATAGTCAAGATCCCAGAAATTCAGCACAAGAATAATATACTAAAAGCCAATGGAGAAAACAAGGAGATCACATTCAAAGGAAAACCCATGAGAATTATGGCTGACTTCTCTTCACAGTCCATGAAGGCAAGAAGAGCATGGAGCAGAGTACTTTAAGTCCTGTATGAAAACAATTTCCAGGGCAGACTACTATACCCTGGAAAATTCTCTTACAAGTTTGATGCAGAACTGAAATGCTTCCATGACAAAGAACAACTAAAAAATTTCATGATGACAAAGCCAACCCTACACAGGCTACTGAAAGATGTTATAGAGAGGGATCAAAATGATCAGAACTCCACAAATGAGATCAGAAGCAACCAACTAAATAGGGCAAACAATTAAACACAGGAGAAAAAGGAGCAAACAACTGTAGGTGAATAACACGTCAGTTGTAAGTCTATACATCTCAATTCTAACCATAAATGTAAATGGATTCAATTCATCAATTAAGAGAAATAGACTGGCACAGTGGGTTAGGAAACAAAATCCAACAATATGCTGTATACAAGAAGCACATTTAACTCATAGAGACATTCATGGGCTTAAAGTAAAAGGATGAAAAATAATACTACTCACACCTTCATCTCAGAAAAAAGCAAGGGTGACAATCCTATCCTGAGAAAGTCCCAACTTCAAACCAAGAATGATCAAGTGAAATAAAGAAGGCCACTATATACTGGTTAGGGTAAAATTACAAGAAGAAGTGGTAACACTCATAAATACATATGCACTAAACACGGGATCATGCAATTATATAAATCAAATCTTAATGGACATGAAAAATCTAATATCCAATACCACAAACTTAACAGGAGAACTTAACACCCCCTTATCCTCAAAAGACAGGGCAACCATATAAAAAATTAGCAAAGAAATAACAAATGAACCAGAGCTTGAAAAAAATTGACTTGGTGGACATATACAGAGTGTTCCACCCAAACATTGTTGAATACATATTTTTCTCAGCTGCATATGGGTCATTTTCTAAAATAGACCACATACTGATCCATAGGTCATGCTTAAGTATATGCAAGAAAACAGAAATTATCCTAATCATATTATATAACCACAGTGCAATGAAACTGGAGCACAACTTATCGGAATTTATGGGATATGATCAAAGCAGTTTTCAGAAGGAAATTCATAGCTATGAATACACATTAGGAAAACAGAATGGGAACAAATAAACACCCTAACGTTGCACCTCCAACAACTAGAAAAGGAAGAGCAAACCAATCCCAGAGCCCAAAGACGGGATGAAATCATAAAGATTAGAGCAGAAATCATTTCAATTGAGATGAAGAAAACAATTCAAAGAATTATCAAAACAAAAAGCTGGTTCTTTGAAAACTTAAATAAAATCGATAAGCTCCTAGCTAACCTCATCAAAAAGAGGAAAATAATTCAAACACAAGCAATAAGGAATGAAAAGGGTGTAATTACCACAGACCCAGTGGAAATTCAGAAGATTTTCAATAGCTACTTCGAGAATCTTCACTCTCACAGAAGGAAGACACAGAAGAAATTTACAGATTCCTAGAAGGTACAAATTACCAAAACTAAATCGACAAGATATGACCACTCTCAATACCACAATAACAGCCAGTGAAATATGAGATGTAATAAAAAACCTACCAACAAAGAAAAGTCCAGGTCCGGATGGATTCACAGCTGATTTCTACAAGAAATTTACAGAAGACATAGTCCCTATACTCCTCAAATTTTTCAACGAAATTGAAAATGAAGCAATCCTCCCAAAATCATTCCTGGAGGCAAATATTATAATGATAAAAAAAACCAGGGAGAGACCCAACTAAGAAAGAGAACCACAGGCCAATCTCCCTCATGAACATAGATGCAAAAATTCTCATTAAAATCTTAGCAAATAGAATACAGCAAATCATGAAGATGATCATATAGCATGACCAGGTAGGATTCATCTCAGGGATGCAAGGATTGTTCAATATTCAAAAATCTATAAATGTAATACACTATATCAATACAGCATAAACTAAAAACCACATAAGCATCTCAATTGATGAAGAAAAGGCTTTCGACGAAGTCCAACACTCATTCATGTTCGAAGTCCTACAGAAAATTGCAATAAATGACCTTTACTTCAATCTGTTAAAAGCAATGTATGAAAATCCAATGGCTAACATAATTCTAAATGGGGAAAACTGAAATGTTTTACTCTTAGATCTGGTACAAGACAAGGATGCCCTCTATCACCACTCCTATTCAATGTACTTCTCAGACTCATTAGCTAGAGACATTAAACAAGAGAAAGAAATAAAAGAAATAAGAATAGGTAAAGAAGTAGTTAAATTATCATTTTTTTGCAGATGGCAGGATACTTTACTTGGAAGACCCAAAAAACTCCACCAAGAAGCTACTTGAATTAGTACAGAAATTCAGTAGCATAACAGGATACTAAGTCAATACCCAAAAGTCAATAGCATTCCTCTACACAGACAACAAACACATTGAGAGGGAAATTATAGAAACAGTACCTTTTACAATAGCACCAAGGAAAATGAAATACCTTGGAATTAATCTAACTAAAGAAGCAGCTCTTCATTCTGGAAAGCCATCTTCGTGGCTGGAGTTAGAGCCCCTTGACTCCCCAGTGATTGAAAATAGAATTTAGTGTCTTTATTTTTGCCGTGGGTTGCATTGTAAGTGTTAGATTGGAATCAACTTGATGGGATTCCAGTAACGTAACTTTGGGATTATAAATATTGGCTTCTTGGACAGAGACAAGATCCTGGAAGCATCTCCTACAATTGGTGCTCAACGTGGCGGGAATGCGCAACCTTCTCAACACAACAACCACTTACCAGAATCACGTGCAGGTGACCCACTGGACCTTGCATGACCAATTTAAAGAAAATCAAGAAATATTACAATCATCAGAGCTCTTCCATGGCCAGAATCCAACCCATCTACACAACACATCAAGCTCTCTCCTGAGACCTCAAGCAATGAACCTCAGAGCACATCCTCCACCTTCCTGGGAAGGCCGGCAGAAGACTATTTGTGAGGCTTGCCACCTTGTTGACTGCCAGGGTTTGATTCAATCACCTGAAAATCTTTTCATCGCTATGCTTGGTCCTAGCAGCTGCAAGAAAATGCCTGTCATCTATTGGGCCTTTAGGTAGAACCTCTGAAGAATATATCTGACTGCTGTTCAACAACTACGACCCCTTTCAGCTTAAAGAAGCCAGAGCGGTCATCACCCACAACATTCACAGCAGTTCAGTGCCAAGGATAAACCTCCAAGCTCATGCATGCCAATAAAGTCCTTTACCACTGAGCTACACTTCCTGTACCTGAACATTTAACTGGATAGACCCAGAGCACAGACCCAGCGAGGGAGTGAGATGACTGAGAGCCATGGGATCCTGGCTACACCCAGAGCACAGGCTCGGTGAAGGAGTGAGATGACCCAGGGACCGCGGATCCTCTTTCAACCCACAGTGCAGGCCCAGCATGGAACCCTTCAGCATAACTCCCTGCAAAGAGGCTAGAGGGAAGACCCACCCAGCTGATTCAGGAGCAGAACATCTTGCCAG
>NW_004524726.1:6847657-6848524 GCF_000260255.1 Octodon degus
TTTTCTTTCAGTCCTTTAATTAATATAGTTTCTTACACACTTAAATGTCTTTGCAAAACGTTCATTTTTCTTGGAAATATGGTATTATAGGTTGAGCTAAATTCAGAAATTTTAAACTTTTAAATAGGTATTGCCTACTCTTTCTACTTTGAGAATTCATTATATGAATATAAGTTTCTTGGTTTTGACACAGTGAACTATTATGACTGATCTGTAAATTCTTTCTTCATTTTTATTTTGGACAGTTTTTATTGGTATATTCAATTATGTTTGTAAATAATTCATTTTCAATTTGTAATCCATTAAAAAATTTTTAAAAAGAAGCAATGATCTTTTCAAGGAAAATTACAGTATTCTTAGAAAAAAGATCTTAGAGGATTTCAGAAAGTGGAAAGTTATTTCATGCTCCTGGATAGGAAGAACCAACATTGTAAAGATGGCCATACTCCCAAAATTGCTGTACAGATTTAATGCAATTCCTATAAAACTACCACCAGCACACCTCACAGACCTAGAGAAATCATTCCTGAAATGTATTTTGAACCAGAAAAGACCTAGAATAGCAAAGGTAATCCTGGGCAATAAAGACAAGGCAGGACACAGTACAATTCCTGACTCGAAATTATACTACAGGGCTACTGCAATAAAATCAGCATGGTACTGGCAACAAAATAGACCTGAGGATGAATGGAGTAGATCAGAAGGTGCTGAAGCACCTATGAACACACTCAGCCACCTTATCTTTGACAAAGGGGCCAAACATACTCACTGGAAGAAAGATAGCCTCTTTAACAAATGGTGCTGAAAAAACTGGCTCTCTACATGCTGAAAACTCAAATTTGACTCAGGTCTATCACCATGCACTAA
>NW_004524726.1:6848624-6849164 GCF_000260255.1 Octodon degus
ACAAATGTTGGAGAGGCTGTGGGGAAAAAGGAACCCTTCTCCACTGTTGGTGGGAAGGTAGACTGGTGCAACTGACATGGAAATCAGTGTTGAGACTCCTTAGAAAACTAGGACTGAAAATGCATTTAAACCAGCTATTCTTCTATTGGGAATTTTCCTGGAGGATTTGAAAACATTATATCATAGTGATATATGTGTGCCTATGTTTATAGCAGCACAATTTGTGATAGCCAAATCCTGGATACCACTAAGACGCCCATCACCTGAGGAATGGATCAAAAATATATAGTATTTTTATACAATGGATTATTACTCAGCTATAAAGAATGATAAACTCAAAGCCTTTACATTTAAGTGGATGCCACTGGAATATGTAATCACAAGTGAAATAAACCAGACACATATGTGTAAATATCATATAGTTTCCCTAGTATAAGAACTCAAAAGGAGAAATACAAATAAAAAAGGTATAATACAACTGAAAGGAAAGCAAGAACTTGAGGACTAGACAATGAAGAGAGAGCATGGAGAAGAGCTAGG
>NW_004524726.1:6849789-6853085 GCF_000260255.1 Octodon degus
AGTATACTTTTTATATATAAATACTTGGCAAATTTCAGTCTTCCTAATAAATGAGAATTTAAAAACTATCCTCCAATAAATATATTTTAGTTTTTTAAATTTTTTGTCATATTCTATAGGGACTAAAAGTTTAACATATCAATACTTGATGAACAATACGTGTTCCATATTATGCCTTAGATGTTTGATATTCAGACAGTGAGGTTAAGCTCAGTAGCCTACGTTACATGGCAATAACAATAAGTTTCTCTTCTGGAGGGTTAACAACCTAAGTTTGCAGAGGAAAAATTAGAGAAAAAGGAGTGTCTCAAGGAAAGCCACCATTTTGGCCCTGGCCTTCCAAGATCAGTTAAGACTCAGGAGATATAAGAACTTATACTCTAACATCATATAACTCAGTTGTGTCCCAAATTTTCTGATCAAGGAGATTATGGGGCCAAAGAGGAAAGTGATCGATGATGTAAAGTGTACCTAAGGAGAGTCACATGGAGAGAAAACATTCTTTCAGGCTTTCATGGAGAGCAAATTGGCCAAGCAATGGCTATTACTCATCCACATGGCTGACACTGACAAAGGATCTGCAATCTGAGGTACAGGGTCTCAGAATAAATCCTGAGGGGGTTTGACTGACCTTATCAGATCCAAAAGCTACAAGTCTTATTACATAGGTCTTGCTTTATCTTGGCCTTAACCATCCAGCAGAAAAGTAAAAAACAAAGTAAAAGAAATAAAGCCATGTTGTTGTGTTGAGCTGCAGGGAACTCAGGTCAACAACTTCTGACATTGCCAGTAAGTGGAAGACCCAATACTACTATGGACTACTGGACTATTTTGTAATATTTTGCTGAGTTCATACACCTATAATATTTAAATGATGGAACTAAACAAAAAAAAAAGGTATATAGATGAATGACTATTTTGTATCTGTGTGTTCAAAATGGTTAGGACAGATACATAGATACTTTCTCTTAATACAAGGAAGAGACGGAGTTGTTATAATAGTTTTTGTAAATAGGCTATCACGTCTGCATGTTGTACAACAAACAACCACTAGGAAGGCAGTATGCATTGTGTTAATTATTGGAACTGTCCTTCCAATTTGATTTGAAACTATCTCATTGCTGTTTGTTTCTCAATATAATTATAGGAAAAAAAAGAATTAGAAAAACAGAAAGTGTAAGCTCCAGTTCCCGCTGGAAAGCACAGCAACCAAGAGCACCAGTATTGAAAGGCAATATGCAAAAGATGGACCTCTCAGTTCAGAGAATACATTGGCTCTTCCTCCAAATTTTTATTCTAGTTGGAAGATCAAAGGTTCAGACAGTGCTCACTGAAATTGGTGAAGGCGATTTTCTTATTAACTCTACTGATTCAAATATTAATATCTTCTGGAAACACTAACATAAACATTGAAATAAAATCTTCCCAGCTCTCTGGGAACACATATCACAATTAAATTTATACATAAAATTGACCGTCATAATTGCACCCAGATCAACACATTATTCATTTGCTCCTCTTTAAATAATTCCTAATCTCCAAGTAAATATATTAACATAATCCATTGTACACAGTAGGACTATTTTGCAAAAAAAAAAAAAAAAAACCCGCAAAAATATAGCCATTCCTTATGGTAAAGAGTGTGCAAAGTCCTTCAGAGATATTTATTTTCTCTTCAGTGGCACAAACCGAAACATGGTGATGTAAAAGTGACAATACTTCAACATAGCAAGATAAATTCAGTACATCTTATGTCATGTGATTAAGGAATAAGAGAGAAAAGCAAGCAGATTTTTACTGAATATATGTATGTGTATGCATACATTCCTTCATAGCAAAATATAGAAGCATCTCTCATGACAATTGCAACCTTCATTTATATTATTGGCCATATCCGGTATGTATAACTTTCTTCTCCTACTACCCAATGTGTACATCTGTTTTCAGGGAGTACCTCATCTAGTCAAGGTTTAGTCTTCTAGCAGGATGACCTAATTCTTCATTTATGAAAGTTCCAGATGAATTGTAGGACTGGGCTGTTGTAGTGTTAACATTGATTTTACCAGAAGAGCACTGAGATGCTAAGAAATGCCCCAATGCAACACCTACATTATAGACATAGTCCTCCTTGCCTCTTTTGTGAAGTTACAGTCCAATGTCCCTTTCATACTTCAGATTAGTCACCCAGCTAAAATTATAATTTATTTTTTTGCATTTGGACTCAATGTAATGAGGAATCAAAAAGGATAGATGGCTGTCTGAATTTCCAGTTAAATAGAACCATTGTTAGTTCTCTTGTTGGAAGTATTTCTCCTACTGGAGCTAAAACTTCTAGGCTAATAGAACATAAAATTGTGAGAACATGAAGAACACTTTCCCTAGAAGTTCACTAAGACTATTATTGAGTAGTCCATTCCTCATCTTCACCCCTTCATCCCTGAACCTTGCTTCATGGCTATCGGAGGATCAGCACCATATTTAGGATGCCTACTTAGAATATGTGCATATATATGGAGACCTTTGCCAGCCTTGCAGGGTGTTATCGTGGCCTCTCCTGGGCACTGCGGCTTTCCTCATGATAGAAAAGGTTTCCTCTCCTTTCTCAGAGTGCTCCTTTATCTAGATTTTTTTTCTTTTACTCAGTCCAAGCTTGCTCTGTACCAGTTTCTCTCTCACTCTTCACTTTTAATTTTTCAAATAAACTTTGCCAATTCTAAAACATAAGCCATTCTATCAAGCCAGCTGCTTCAGGATAACAGGACACATGCTAAAACCAGTGAGTTCCATAGTGGGGGCCAACTGCCACAATTCTTTTTCTCTGAAGTCAGTTACTTCACTAAATCAGTGTTATATGAACTAACATGATGGGGAATGAGGCACAAATGTGATGGCAATAGAAGTGTGAATGGAGGGCTGGCCAAATAGCTCCGTGGATTAAAGCACCTATAAGCAGGGGCTGGGGGTTAGATCCCTAGGCCTGCTGTGCTGACCCTGCTGGCCCTGACCCCTGGGGCACACTGAGATGGCAATTGAGACTGGGTGTGGTGGCACGTGCCTGTAATCCCAGCTCTTGGGAGGTTGAAAACAGGTGGATCACTACAAGCATGATCTAGTAATGAGACCCTGAACACCCTGTAGAACCTGGCCTAAAAATACAAAAAAGAAGAAGGAGGAGGAGGAAGAGGAGGAGGAGGAGAAGGAGAAGGAGAAAGAAGAAGAAGAAGAAGAAGAAGAAGAAGAAGAAGAAGAAGAAGAAGAAGAAGAAGAAGAAGAAGAAGAAGAAGAAGAAGAAGAAG
>NW_004524726.1:6853185-6865677 GCF_000260255.1 Octodon degus
AGAAGAAGAAGAAGAAGAAGAAGAAGAAGAAGAAGAAGAAGAAGAAGAAGAAGAAGAAGAAGAAGAAGAAGAAGAAGAAATGAAGAAAACAAAACTGCATTCCACATAATTGTGCACTTTGATTTGGACAAAATGTCCTTCCCATAATGGAAGGTGACACAGTGAAAACACCCTGCCAGGAGGTGACTGGCCAATCACCCTGGGCAGTGATGCTGTGTCGGGGCAGAAGTGTTGGTCTCTGCTGCTGCCATGTTGAGAACCCAACAGTGACAATATCCAAGTCAGCTTTCATGAGTTAAAAAAAAACAACAACACTTTTAGATAGTACTTCATCTTTATTCTGGCTATTTCATTTATAAGCCCACTGGGAAATGACAGAAGTGACCAGGAAGAGTGACTGTTATCTAAGAAACATAATTTCCTATTTTATTAATTGTTAAAATCCTCCTATACTGAGTTTACCATTTGGTAGAACATTCATAGGGAGTACAAATATCATCACCCTTTGCTCCTTATTCAGCAAGATGTGTGCACATACATTTCCCTATTATTTGTCATTAATTTTCCTTCAAAATTTCTATCTAACAAACCACTGACAGGTTGGACAGATAGCTCAGCAGACTAAAGTGCCTGCTTAGGGAGACACAGGAACCAGGGTTTGATCCCAGGCATGCAGTACTAGCCCCACCCCTGGGGCATGCTGAGAGGCTGAATGAGACTGGGCATGGTAATCCCAGTTTGGGAGGCTGAAAACAGGAGGATCACTATGAGCCTGATCTGTGTAGAGAAACCCTGTAAACCCTGTACTAAGTACATAAAAAAATAACAAGCCATTGGCTACAGCCCATGTATTATTATATAGCTGCACGATGGCCATATAATTTTCCAAGACAATTGTACAACTCAAGTTTCTGGCAGCAGAAAGACACTCACAATCTGAGATCTGCAAAGTGGAAAACCAGGAAAATTAGTGATTTGAGTCAGTCAAGTCTAAAGGCCTGAGAGTGCCTAAATGCTAATAGTAAATCCTAATCTGCGAGAGAAGCCAGGTAAATCTGAGTATCATTGCAGGAGGACAGGCGAACATAGACATTCCAAAAAAAAGTCAAATTTCCCATTTCCTAATTTTTATTCTATTATGGTCTTCAATGGGTTGGATGATATCCACCCACTTGGGTGGGGATGATCTTTTTTCAGTCTACTTATTCAAATGCTAATGTCTTCTGGAAACACCTTCACACGTACTCCCAGAAATAATGCTTATCTGTTAGCTGAACATCTTTTAGCCTAGTGAAATTGACATATAAAATTCACCATCACAAAAATAGACATTTAAAGGGAAAAGCTAAATGATACAAGTAATGTTAAAAGATTGTAAAGTAGCTCAGTCTGGAAGCAATGATGTCTTTTTTTCTTTTTTTCTTTTTTTTTGGCAGAACCAGGGATTCAACTCAGATCCTTGTGTTTGCCGGTCAAGCGCTTATCCTACTGAGCCATCTCCCCGGCCCCAGGAAGCAATGATGTCTTTGATTGAGGTAGTTTAGTGGTATCCCTGATTAGTGAACAGTTTATCAATCACTTTGAAAGAGTGCCCATGTGTTGTTTAACCATTTCCTTATGGGTTTGACTGGAAGTTCTAGGAGAGTTACATGTTGATGTCTAAGCAAACATGAGGAGAGAACTGGAGTAAATTAAGTTGCAGAATGCTTATGTGGCCCATTTTGTTTATTTTGATTTGTTTGCATCTGATTTGAGAATTCAGGGTCATATATATTTATTATATATTGTATATTATGTATTATATATTATAATATTTTATATAACATATATAGAGAGAAAGAAAGAAGAAAGATAATTGATAAAAAATACTTTTGATTCAATTGACTTTGCATTCAAAATTGAATATCAGCCTTGTCTCCAGCAAGTTTAAAATAAGATGTTATTTACAAGTACCAACACTGCCCGACAAATATAATCATTATATGCTGGAAATATGTACTAGGAAAAAATAAATATTTTAATGTATTTAGTACAGGGTCTACAGGATCTCACCAAACAAATCAGATTCATAGTGATACCCCTTTTTTCATCCTCCCAAGGGCTAGGATTACAGGCTCGCACCACCATGAAAAATAAATAAATATTGAAAAAATTCCAAGTGTCTGAGGAATAGGAAAAGGAAAGAAAGGCTAATATAAACTTTAAAGAATTGTTTCCAGAAATGAGAGAAGATGGTTTTGAGGAACAGTATAAACAATAAAACCTGATAAGCCTTTTATCCAAAATGAGAATGGTGTCAGTAGCAAAAACAAAACATGAAAGTATCAGGTAGGAAAATCGGAATCAATAGAAAGGCGTGTTATGTGTGTGCATATGTTTATGCACAAAGAGCAACACACTTGTAGGATGCTGGGGATCTTGCTCTTAATAGTTTAAAGGAAAGTGACCAGAATCAGCCAAAGTGAAGTCTCTAACACAAATTTGGAAATATTGGTTTAAATATTGGGAGAAAAAGCACACCCCGATGGCATATAGGAAGCACTCTCTAGCACATAGAACAATATGCTATTTTCTCATTTCATTGGACTAATTTTCATACGACAAGATTTAATAGCATAAGAGTTAATGTATGATAGCTAAAAAAAACTGTTATCTTTGTTGTATTTTTTTTATCAATACCACTTCCTCATTAATTCAGTGTTCTTGTTACACTGTCACTCTGTGTTTCTAATGGGGAGTTTCAAAAACCTTATATTTTTTAAAAAAACCTTTTATGAGCACCCTTAAAATGAAATGCTAAGAATATTTCAAGCTATCAAGTTCAGCATATCTTGAATGTCATGTTCCATTTCTTCTTCCATACACTCAATATTTCAATAACATATGAATATTTCTCAGTGTTCAAATATTGACAAACTATCAATCATATGTGCCTTTACTTGTGATGTTTCCTTGTCTTACAATTCTTCTCATCTTCAAACAATTTTTTTAGTGTTTCCATAATATGAGAATATAGCATGTTTTCTTTTTTTATAATTTTCTTTTATTTTGAAGAGTAAAAACAAGAGTGAGAAAAACAAAAAACAAAGACAGAAACACGGTAACATACAACAATACATAAGCTACAGATTTTCAAAACAAGAATAGCTGATTAACAATGATTGATATAGTACCTATTTTTATCATCAAATCTGTTGCTCAGATTAACAAGATGAGACATGTGATTGAATATTATCACATGCTTTCATGAAAACTTAAAGTTTTGTTCTTGTCTCTCATTTTCTTTTTTATTTATTTTTTAAATAATTTCATTGGGAAACAAATAGCAATGAGACCGTTTCAAAACCGATTAATAGGATAGTTTCAATAATTAATAAATTGCTTACTGTTATGGACTACTGGACCATATTGGAATATTTTGCTGAATCCATGCACCTACAATATTTAAATGACAATGGAATACCCTTCCCTGACAAAACTAAACAATAAAAGGGATACAAATGAACAACCATTTTGTATCTGTACATTCAAAATAGTTAGAGTAGATATACAGCTACTTTCTCTTAATTCAATGAATAGAAAGATTTGTTCTAATAGTGTTTGTGGACAGGATACCATGTCTGCATCTTGTACAATGAATAACCGCTAAGACATCAAACAATTTTTTTTTCTGTACAGGGGATCAAACTTGGGACCTTGCACTTGGTAGGCAGACACTTGTGCCACTGAGCTTTATCCCTGGCCCTTCATCATCAAACGATTTAAATACTTGAAAATTTAGTTTGAATGACATTTCCTTCAAAACATAAAGATGATTTTAAGACCTTGGGTGGAATTCACCCAGTAAAAAATAACATTAATGGGAAGAAGCTCTTTTAAAACTGAACCCTAGATAATATCTTACATGGACTTACATAAATTTGTTAATTCATCTAGGCTTTATTTTTCTCATCCACTGAAAGGAAGGTCATGTTGATAACATACAATTATTTACTTTTAACGGTTAGTTGACTAAAATATGTTATTGGTATTGGAACAAATTATGTGACTTCTTACACCTTCCCTAGCATTTGCACATTCATTTATTATGGAGTTAAGGTTAATCACCAAACATGTTTCCTAAAAGTTCAACACTCTTATTTTTTAAAGGTAACAGTAATGACAAAGGAGTTTCTTAATTACCACTTAATAAAAAATAAAGCTTTATGACCTGAGCATTGGGTTATTTGCACATTATATGAGTACTATCATTTTGATCGTTTCAATAACCTAATGAATTAGATATAGTCAAACAGAAGAAAAAACGATGTAGATAATTTAAATATTTGCACAAGTTCACTGAGTTTGCAATAGTTTCAGGCATATTTGCATATAAGTGCCTTTGGTTTCAAAGCCTCTGATCCTTACAAATGAGGACTGATTCTGTCCCATATTTAAAGTAGAAAAAGTTATAGGAAGGAATAAAGTAAGACAAACGAGTATTTTAGAAGCTATTATACAATAAATCCCAAATGTATTGATTCTTTTCATTTTCCTGTAGTACATGGGATCAGTCTGTTGAAATAAATGTATATAAGTATTTATGTTATTCAAAATATGTAAATAATCCTAGCTCAATATTTCTAAATAATTCTGTAGAGAGTGACAAAATGTAAAACATGCAAGTAGAGGAGAGCAAGGCAACATCCACAATTCTACATCACAAATAAGATACAAAGGCACTAATCCAAAAAAGGCAAAGTTATAATTTCAATATCATACAGATGTATTGTAGAAATCCTCACTTAATGTTAACACAACGAACTAGTTTCTTATAAATATTTCTTTTTCCTGAAATGTTCCGTTAGGGACGACCAGATCTGTTGTTCAAACACTGCCACCCACATCCATATGTATCGTCTTCCCTGCCAATGTTTTTCAGTTAATTTTTTGCTTTGTTTTGTTGTTTTGCTTCGGGCCACCATGTAGACCTTACACAGCTGATATATATTCACACATAGATGTACCACATGATGTAGAAGGTACATATGACATAATTTTAAAAAAAATAATTGTAATAGAGGTGTAATTGGTGGGTGTTTGTTCTAATTTAGGTAATTTGAATCCATTGCTATTTAATTAGTATTATGGAGTAGAACCTTCTAGAATCTAGATAATTAAATACAAGTAACACATTTTTAAAATATGCCAAATTGCCACTTCCTTTTGAAGGAAATCATTTATTTCATTGGAAAAATGTGTGTCTTCTTGGAACAACTCTTTCTCTCTAGTTTTAGCACATTGTTTTTGCAGTTTATTAAAACTTGAAGTGGGAGTCATATCGATTAGTCTAAATGTTTTATTTTGCTCTAACACTACATTTTTGTTAAAACAGAACCAGATCATTAAATTCATTCATCATTTGACTATGAGGTTGCTGTACACCAAAAATAGTCAACACATGTGGCATATATAGTAACTGAGAACAAATATATGTGCAGCAAAACACATCTTAAGAGTTCATCAAGATGGGGATGAGATTTCAGCACCACTTCTTCCTTATTAGGAACTGCACCAAGCTAGAGAAATTTAATAATTCATTAAGGAGTGCCTTATCTCATTGACTTTTCTACATTTTGGTCATGATCACTGTACCCAAACTCTTTCTCCTGTCATGGAGTTTCCCTGAATGATGCTGATTTGTTTTAACAACTGAACTGTGACTAAAGGTATACACTCAATTAGTACTCATAAAATGAGATATAATTTCTAAATTATATTGCTTTGCTCCTATGGCACATTTTAGTACATCTCACAATTGCATTCATGTATTCAATGGAAAAATATGAGGAAAAGGAGAAGATGAAAAAAATAAATTTGAATTAAGAAATTTAAGGGGAATAAAATAACCATAATAAAAAATTTCTTCTTAAGTTTCCCTCAACTTAGGTCAGTATGTTCTTTGTGACATAGAGTTTCGTCTTCTATTATTACAATAACCCAATCAGAATTTTGAAGGGCATGATTTTTATTTAAACTACTATATTTATTGTGTAAACTATGCTTATAGCAGGCTAAGCTGAAACAAAATAGATTATGAAAATATCATAATCAAAAAACACTAGAGTATGTGTATTAATGAATGTTTTAGAATAGATCAGAATGAGATAAGTAGTAAGAAATTAGCATCATTGTAAGAAGCATAGTAGTTTCAACATTTCAAACTTGAAACCACCGTCAGTTCCTACACAGAGCTCATGTCAAAGTAATTCATTTGCAAGGGACAATTTAATATCATTAAAATACAATCATATATCACATTCAGTTAATTGGGATTAATGTGAATTTTATTGAATCTGTATTCCTATTTGTATATAATAAATAAATGTAAATGCTATTTTCTTTCTTTAGTTAAAAAGTATCAACATATAGAAGTCATACTATTGTTTTTATTCCTATATAAGCTAATATAATTATATGAATAATTGGACAGTAACAAAACAAAATATTTTCTTATAAAAAAAGTTGAGTGTTCCAAAAAATTAAGCAATCATCCTCCATAATATATTTTCCAAGAAATCATTTAATAGGTTTTGATAGGCTTTTTGGCAGCAATAAATCTTTCTAATAGAAAGCTTCATCTTGTCACAATTTTCTAAATAAATCGCAATCTTTCAGACACTTAGCTTTTATATCCTCTTCTTCTATTTCCTAGAATTACCTTCTTTCCCCCAATTCCTCAAGTCCTAATTTCACTATAAAATTGTCTGCCTGTCCTTGATAGATAAGTCAAAATTATTTCCAGTGTAAACTCTTTTGAAGATATTTGGGGAAATCAACTTTTATGTGTATTGAACACAATTCATTTAGATTACATCTCAGTATGCTCTCTCACAATTCTTTAGCCATAATTACCACTTAAAAAGTTAATATTACATGCTGACAATGTTAAGGGACATCCTTGGTAATACTGCATGAGTCAAAGTTCTCCTAAGAAACAAAAACATTGGGAGACAGCTTAGTTTATCCAGGGAATTTTTGAAAGTAACTGATATAGACTTAGCCAATATATCTCTTCATGTATTATTCTAACTAAATAGATTTAAAAAGAATGTGTTTTCAAGGTGATACAACAATCTTCTCCTCTCCATTATTAATTTGTCATTTTTTTCCCTTTTTATACTATGGCTGTGCTTATATCCTTAATGAGGCCTAAGTCCACATGCAGGACTTAGAGCGCTGTACATACAGTCTACACCCTCACCTAACCCCTGGATTTGTGGGTCCATTAACTTCTCAAGTATTTATTATGAAATGGAAAACTGCATGTCAAATGTAGCCCTCTTCCTTCAGATCCCTTACATGAAACAATAATAAGAATTGAATAGTCATG
This sequence comes from Octodon degus, assembly GCF_000260255.1. Classification (NCBI taxonomy): domain Eukaryota; kingdom Metazoa; phylum Chordata; class Mammalia; order Rodentia; family Octodontidae; genus Octodon; species Octodon degus. Next base: position 6,860,558 of record NW_004524726.1, read on the forward strand.
TTTCTTGAGAAGAAAAACTGAGACTGAAATGGAATTTTTAAAAACCACGAAAGTCAACCTTTACATAAGAGATAGCATGTGAATTTTCAGTAGATGATTTTTGTCTTACCTAAGGCTTCAAAAGAGATTCTATTAGATATGTGAAGGCAGCAACATTTGGTTCTGTGTTTCCCTTGTAAGAAGTGGGTCTCTGATTTTTTTTCCTGACGCAACTCTTTCTTAATGCCCTCAACACTTGGTAACCTGTAAATGTTATTTCTCATTTGGTAGAGGTGACAACATGTAAGAATTAAAGGGGAATATAAAGGGAATTTTTCATTTCTACATAGATGCCTTAAAAAAGTTGTGCAATTGACCTTGAAAGAATGTATGTAGATGTACTTATCATTTTAAATGTAATCTAATTTGAAAACTATGCATTGTAACAAATACTGTGAAATTCATATTATTTTGTTAAGTGAAATTCTGTATTGCTTGTAATTTTTCTGTTTGAATACCATTTTGCATTCTCTTTAAAGAAATTGTTTTAAAGAGAAAAGAATTTAAAAGGATGAATTCTTTCTTTTCATCGGATAAAATTGTTCACAGAATTATGCATATTCCTTAAATCTAAATGTTATTTGACATTTTCAAATGTATTTTATGTCCCTGATATGTTGTAAACTCTCAATGAAATGAATGGTTAGTAATGTAATACATATGTTATCAGTTGGCTTTAGCCAATGCATACTGTATAGATATTTCTTAATTTCATGTTGTGCTGGGTATAATGTTGAATTAGTGTAATTCGAGCCCTTGGGAGTCTGAGGCAAAGGAATGGTCTATATAATAAGTTTTAGGTGAGGCTGAACTATAGAGCAAGACCATGTTGCAACAACAACAATATCATGTTGGATGCCAGAAGATATATGAACTTGTACTTGTCAATTAAAAATAATTAACGGTAGTAAGTACATCATATTATAATTTATACTTGTGTTACCCAGCCCTTCATTTAACTTTATTATTTAAAGTTGGTCGGGCCAGCCAATAGCTCAGCGGATTAAAGCACCTGCAAGCAGGCTAAGGGCCCAGGGGTTCGATCCCTGGGCCTGTGTGCCGACCCCGCCACCCTTGACCCCCTCCCCCAGGGGCACACTGAGACTGCAATTGAGACTGGGCGTGTTGGCGCGTGCCTGTAATCCCAGCTCTTGGGAGACTGTAAACAGATGGATCACTAGGAGTCCAATCTAGTAGTGAGACCCTGAACATTCTGTAGACCCTTCTCTAAAAAAAATAAAAATTTGCTCACATGTAAATGAATCCAGTGTAAACTATTAGCAAGACTTTTGGTGTTCAGGGTCTCGCTACTAGGTCAGACTCCTAGTGATTTGCCTATTTACAGCCTCTCAAAAGCTGGTACTACAGGCACCATGCCACCATACTCAGTCTCACTGGGCCTCTCAGGTGTCCCAGCAGCACAGCAGGCCCGGGGATTGAACCCAGCCCCTGCATCTGCTTGTAGGTGTTTTAATCCACTAAGCTATTTGGCCAGCCCCAAGATTTTTCCTGAGGAATATTGAAAGTTCAGTTTGTTAAAAATAAAAGTATTTTCTAATACTTTTCTTGACTTCTAAACAAACTTACCAATGTTTTCCATATGTCATCTTAAAAATAATTCAAAATTAAGAACTATTTCATGTCTTCCATCGTGTCTTTCCCTAACTCTTTCTGCTCTTCATTTTCAATCGCAAGCAAGTTTTGTTTTTTTCAAATTATTCTTACAACTTTTCTCATTCATTGGTAAGTATTTTGTCAAATCCAGGTATTTAGTTACATGGGTTGCTCATGCTACTAAAACTGAAATCACGTATAATCAAGTACTTAATGAAGTACTTTCAGTAAAACAGAATTTTGAATTACTTTAAGCAAAATCTGAGGCAAGGTCAATTCAGTGTTTCACATCAGAAATCTTTGCATTGCTGACACATATTTATTCTGAAATTCCATTATAATGATTTTTTCTACTTGTTGATTTAACTTTGAAAATAAATCTGTAGTTTTAACAACTGCATTATATAGCAAGTTTCAATACCAGGTGTTGTTGACTGACATATTTAATAATATAATAAAGATGTCAACCATGACATAATTGGTTAGATTGAAATTAGGGCAAAATACCACTTCTCCCACAAAGTTAGCTAATAAAAAAATATTGCTTAACATGTGATGAGTCCTGTCAAATAAATTTATGGTATGCAAAATTCCTAAGTTCTCAAGTTGGAGTTTGACAACAGAGACACTTTATAGTGTACTCTTGTTTGTGTTGTACAGATTGAATGGGGTAAGCTAGCGAGCCAGTGGTCCACACTGCAGTTGAGTATTGGGAAATGGTTTATGTTCGCATACATCTTTTACTTAAAATCTTTCTCTTTGGAGGGTTTCGTATTTCGCTTTCAGTTTTTATGCTCACTTGGAAGTTTCTCTGGTTCCACAATTCAAAGAGATTCTGTTGAAGGAAAAATTAGAGTCTGTGATTCAGAATTCAGCCAGTTTAGTCCCTGTGGAAACTTGGCAAAGGACAGAATCAGTTCTCAGGATGCCAAATTTAGTGGCTCTGGGCCAGATGCTAATTTTGAATGCATGGCACACATCACTTTGTGTCTCGATTAAGCCATGTCTGTGAGACCCATGCAAGGCCAGCAACAGATTTTATGCAATGCATGTATTAGTGTTCAGGGCATTCTTGATTTAATTCTGGCTTAAAACATGTGACAGAAATTACTTCCTTTACATTATAACTTTCTCTTCTTTGAGAAGAAATAAGTAAGAAATTTTAATTGACTCTTTTGTTATCCATGATTATTGAAGGTATGTTTTTATTGCCTTTCCCAGTATGTTTTTAGTTGTCCTATATATTTTGGTGAAGCCTTATCAAGGTGTACTGAGAAGGAAAAAAACTAAGCTTACCTAAATGTAGAAATAACCCAAGAACACAAAGAAAAATTATCTTTCCTCTCTCACCTTGCTTCTTTGGTCTATACTAGAGATGAGAGTATCAGTGAAATTCTCTTTATTTTTTAAGCTAAGTTAGAAGTCTTTGAGAAGAATACTAAAAATTTTGGAGAAAAGAAAACTAAATATAAGCACACAAAACTGAGTTAGAAGACTTTATTTAATTATATGCATCTCCCTTTTATTTTCGTCATCTTGCTGTTTTCTGATTTGCCCCTCACCATTTTTGGCATTAGAAAGCTCACTTTTTCAGCAGGACCAGCCCCACAAGTAACATGGCATTTTCTCCGACATAATTTCATTATTATTTTTTTGAAAGTCATTTGTAAATATTTATGTGTGTATTTTTAAGTATAGAAAATTAAGAATTTAATAGGGTTGTAAAAGTGGAAGCTGGATTTTGAATGATAGACCATGCTGTGCTGTCTTAATATACTTAAGCTTGAGCTGTGCCAACTTACCTGATTTTCAGCCCAGATTTATAAAGAAAAAGACAAAAAAAACAGTTACAGCTGGTGGAGAGATTAACAGTAAAGCATAGAATTATTGTATCTATCGTATGAGACATATACACATTTCTCCTTCCTATACTAACAATTAGACAGAAAAATAAAACTTATGATTAAGAAACTCTGACTTTTGTTCAGAAGAAAAAATTCATTAAATGATTGCTCTTGTGCATATTTTTTTCTATCGCTTTCTCATTCCTTACTATGTTCCATTTTAGTGTTTCATAGGAATCTGAATACTTACTGATGCTTGGATACTTAAAAGAGAAAAGAGAGTAAAAGGCAAGGAGAAAATTAGAAACTCTCTTTAAGTTGTTGGTTTTTATTGCTGGAAGCCAAACTTCCTATGTGTCAAAAACAATGTTGACTTTTTTTGAATTATAAATATATATATATATATATATCATAAATCACTATGGTAAACCAAGCTTGTATCAGCCTAAGAAAACAGTAATCAAGCAGAAGCAATTTTTGAAGCATAGCGCAGAAATTGTTTTCATTCAACATTGGCTAGTTTGACTTCGAGTGATCTGGCTTGGAGTGTGGCTATGATGGTCATTTATAATGGAGATGAGATTGGAGAAGTCTGACATTTCTGAATTTATTTATTCCACTAGTGTAATGCTAGCCACCTCCTGTTTTTATTATACCAATTTAATGCCAGCCATTTCCTGTTTTCATTAGGCCATTGTAATGTTAGCTTCCTACTGTTCTCATTAGTGCAGGACGGGGTAATGGCAGCCACCGCATGTTTTCATTATAACAGAGCTGTATGGGGCCAGCTGCCACTTGTTTAACTTTAGTGAGAAGCATTTGACCATGGACCATGCACTACTACAAGCTAGTAGCAAACAAGGTAAAGTCTCAAGGGCCCTTGGCTTAATTGAGGTAACGCTAAAAGACTTATTGGGTATTCATGTGCAAGGGATATACTTGCCCATAATGGCCGAGAGAAAGGTCAATAAGCCAAATAAGTACTTGAAATGCTCCTGATAATTTCTCTGAGAAGAACCCTCAACAAAATTTTGAAGTTATGTACTGTGGTTGTGTGGATAGATTTATCTTACTGACAGGACTCCTCTGCAATAATAGACAAAATTCACGGAGAGCTTTCTAGGGGTTCAAATATTTGTAAACGTTTCATGTCTTACTCCACTTTCTCCTTACAATTGTCATTGGAGTTATTCTTATCATTCACATTTTAGAAATGAAAGAACTCAAGTATATGATAGTTATATTATGCAGAGAACAACAAATTTCCTTCACAAAGGCCAAGTAGTATTTCAGCTTTGTGGAATATTCAGCTTTATTCCCTAACATCTCAATGTTTGAGTTGGAAAACAGCCAAAAACTATATGTAAAAGAAAAGAGACTGGCTGGCTTCCAGTAAGGCTTCATTCACAAAATGAACCTGGGATCTAACTTTGGCCTGTGGGCACCTTTCACCCATTTCTTATTCAAGGGCACATTGCCTGATAACATGGTTACCAAAGTTTAGATTCCAAGTTAGGTAGTTCAGCCACATAACTTATAAAACTAGTGTGTTCTTCCTCCTGTCTGAGACTGGAAATACTTCAACTCCTGTTCTTTTATTAACCTTCATTGTGCAGTATTAAC
>NW_004524726.1:6865952-6871369 GCF_000260255.1 Octodon degus
TCTCTGTATATAAAAATTTCACGGGAGAATTTTTTAATCTATTACTCTGCTACACTCAGATATCTGTATTGTTAACTGTACTGAAGAGGGTAATTGACAGATGTGTATAAATTTGTTGAAATGATTAAAAGCTGTTGAGAATTGTAACCTGTCAGTGTTCCCTGGGAAACACAGCCCTATCCATCTGTTAAGGGACTCTCTAAATGACTGTAATGAGTCACCTTTAAAATGGCAGCTGTCACCCAAGGATTTGAACCTTGAAGTAGGAAGAAGAAATGCACATACATAATGATGTGTGTGCTTCAAAAAACAAGGAAACATAGATCCTCAAATTCCATGGTCTTGAAGGAAACAGAAAGTAATATATTGTGATGTTAGTCTGTGATCTGTAGTTTGGACACTGGTTTGTTTAAAGCCAATGAAATTCAAGGAACAGAAGTGTCTTTAAAGGTTGGTAAGTTATTCTGTGTCTGCGTGTAACTTCTTACTAGTTTTAAACATTACGCAAAATGAATACACCCTCGCAGTGAACTTAGTGTGACTCAGCACCACCTGTGGAAACGACCTTCCTTGAACTGCAGTGACAGAGGGAAAGAGAGACAGAGACAGAGAGAGACAGAAAGAGTTGAAATTTATTTTGTCCTCAAAGTTGAATTCATTGTTGCTAAGTGGAAACGAGTGGGTGATATGTTGCTAATATTTGTTCTTTTTCGACAATTTCTTTTTTTTTCCTCTTAAATTTGCTGTTCTATCTGAAATAGGGCAGGTCCTATCATAACACTGGCTGTGAAATAAAATGTGCATTCCATCATGCAAATAGATCATTAGGAAGTAAATTAGTAGTAGTAGGTCACAACTGTATTGCTTTTGAACATAAGAAAACATGCACACATTCATAGGTGCTAAACTGAGTCTCTTCGTGAAAGCCTCTGCTTTGCAAAGTGGCCTGGTGTGCACTACAGCAAACAGCAACTTTTATCTTTTAACACTCTTAGTTTATCTTGCAGCTAAATGAAGTCCAATCTCAATGAGGAGCATCTGTGGTAATTTCTATTTCTATTAATTGGCCTGTCAAGGCGCAGACTTTAAACTTTGCCATCTTTGCCATTGGAGTTCATGTCACCCTTTTAACACATTACCATTATTATTTTAAAACTGGAGTCATTTTAAGTTCAAATTCATAAAATGTGCATTGGATCCGCCTACCCTACATTACAGATGGGTAAAACAGAATGTGTCAAGAGAAATAAAACTTTTAAGGAACCATTTGCACTCACCTTCACCTCACCTCATTTAGAAAGTCAATCTGACAAATTTGGCATTTCATGCATTACTTTGAAAGAATTAAAATCGGTATTTATGGTTGGAAGATGGATAAGGGATCAATAGAGACATTCATTCTACGGTGTCCAGGCCTATATGCAGTCACCCCACTTCCGTGTGAATGTTGTCATTCCTTGATCTACCACCTCCTTCTCATCACCATCGTTTTAGCATTTGGCCTCCACAAATCTTCAGTGTCACAGTGGATCAGATTCCACATGCACACTAAGAATAAATGACTTTAGGGTGTGGGCTGAATCCACCAATTAACCTGTAAGACTGATCACTGAAACAGTTTCAGAAGCAGCTTTTGCCCCTCCCTTTGGGAATTGCTAAGGAATTCTATTCTACCTTTTTAGGGTATTGCTTTAGATAGCTTTCATAGGAGTAAACAGTCACACCAAACAAGAACATTTACATTCATCCTGTGGAGATTCTTTCAATCTATGTGTTAATGCTATTGACTGTAGCAAGAGATAATACTTTGGGCTGCTGGAAGCCTTGTTGACAGTCCAAAAAGAAGCTACCCATCAGAAGTTAGAAAGAAGTACTTAGTGCTATGGAAGTTAAAAGCTTTCTTGTGACTTCTCCTTAAATTGTTCTTAACAGTCAAGTCATTAACAAGTATCACCAATTATCTGAACTCTAGGACTGTTGTTATTATTATTAGTGTCATTATTATTAACTATATCTGATCTGTCTAGATAGGACTTCTCAATCTCCAATAAATAAATTTATTCCATTTATTAATGAAATCAATCTTTGTCATGGCATGGCTGACCCAGTTGCTACTTAGTAGACATCAATAGCAAAAGCCTATCTATATTCATGTTCTATTAAAGCCATTTGCAAATATTCCTGGAATGTCTAAACTATCCCTCATTGAGAACTCCTGATCTAAGGTCATTGTTCTCTAGGACAGGACACACCTGGTAAATTAACAATTATATACTTCTCTACGTATAGTCTCTCATGGAAGCACTAAAATAGTCCAGAAGTCTCAGAAAATGGGCACAAGCAATTCTTAAGAGTAGAATTACCCTCCCTAACAAAATGTACCTCCTACATTCCAGGACACACTTGGGATGTGCAGGAACATTAAAACAGTACTATATCAGTAGTGGAGATTATCCATACCCTTGATTTTCACCTTTGTTGTATCTTTTACCTCCTGAAGCTCTAAATATGATTACATATTTCAAAGGGAGAATTATTTCTGGGAAGTTGGAAGTATACACATAAATACTCTGCTGATGGCTTGAATTTAGGATTTAAACATTCAGCAAAGTTGGCATTGCCTCTAGAGAGTTGGATGTGACCCAAGAACAAGGTGCTATTAGGCAGCATCTTGTAAAGAATGGATCACCAGGCAGCAGCAAGCTGTCCTAGTGTTATATTCCTGAATGCACAATCAGCTTGGCAAGCCTTCTGCAGAGCTCTCCAAGCTGAGAGCTAATTCAGGTGTCTTTTTCTTCTTCTTTAGGACAGCAATTCATGTGATATCTCCTAATCCATGCATTTGATATGTCCCCAGTTTGATATAACCCACCTTTCCAACCATGGTTAACTTTCTAATAAGAAAATATCTCAGCCTTATTTAAATGACCTTGCACATGTTGTCTTTCTCCAGCTTGCATTTCCTGTAGGGTTCCGCTGCCAAAAACCTGGCCCAGCTCAAATGCTCAATTCAAATACTACTATCTCCAAGAAGCTATTACTGCTGATTACCTCCTCCAGCCACTGAAAGTGCTCACACCTTCTGCCCCACTTTGGTAGCCTGCTTTTGATGAGTGCCCTCATTTCCCAGTATATTCTGCACTATACAAAATCAGAAAGAACATTTACTTGTTATCTGTCTGCCCAATGTGTAAAGGTGTACAATACTTGGCTCATAGACTAGGATTGAGCAGAAATGGTATGCCACAGTCTGAATAAGAAGAGATGCTAGAGAAGCCATATTTGACCCATTCATTTATTTCCTTTCCTGCTCTGGATTATGAACACGAATAACTTGTTGTTGTTGTTGTTCAAAGTGAAAGAAATGATGAATTATATATACACTTGAATTTTGAAGTTGATTAAGGAAAATTCAGACTAACAAAACAAAATAATCTCAGAGAACCTATTGTTATCTTCAACATTTATCATAATCATATCAGCAAATGAGGATTTCTGAAAACATAGGAACTGCTGACACTATAGTTAAGATGATTCATCTTCTAATCATTTAGTCAACCTTTCAATCAAGTAGTTAAGAATTCCTACAGAAATATATTTTTGTAAAATAACATAACCTAAACTCTTTTGGCTTTGTATTCCTCCTGTTATAGATCATGCATTTTGTTAACTTTAAAATTCCCAGTGGGTTGTGTCTGGCCATTGTTTATATTTCCTACAGGTTTACTAAGTTGTTTGCAAATATGTGACCTAATGTAAATATCAGGTAATCCTATGAGTAATCCATAGTAGGTGGGCATGTGAGTATTACTGTAAGAGTTATATGAGAAAGATAATATTGGAGTTATGGAGGGGGAAATAAGAAAGGAACCACATGGATGAAGAGAAACGCTGGAATGTGTTTAATTAGTATTATAAATAAAAAACCTAAAACTAGAAATCAGACTATTAAATGAGAAAAGAAATGTTTGAAATTCTTGGCTCAAAGTGAATTGCTAGATTTAAGACAATCTTTAACCTCCAGTGATAAGAAAAAAAGGTGTCAAACTATGTTGCAACACTGTTCAAGAATTAGTGCAGAAACATTTAGCAGAACAATGTAGTGACTGGTGTTTACATATACTTTAATTTACATTGTCAAAATAATCAGTGATAAAGGGACATTAACATTTATTGTTGGAGCTCTTGAGAGTAAGTTTGCTTTTCTGTGAGTTGTAGTGGATAGGTACTTACCTAATTTTTGGTAGGTTCAATTCAGACAAAACTAGTGCAACTTCACTTTAGTGCAAAATGTCATTTAACCATCCTATAAATGACTCAGAGTAAAACCATGGTCTTTTTTAGCTGATCACTGAAATCAGCTAATAATATAATAATATTATTAATAATAATATTATTAATAATAATATAATATAATATAATAATAATATAACATTTCTTCAATATGTACAAGGTAAGTTAGAAGGTACTATTTCTTCTTTAGCCATAATAATGTATAAATTCCCTTCCTCTTTATTTTATAATACTAGTTTTTTAAATCATAAATTCTCTTGCCTTTTTATATGTATATTATTTCATATGGATGGATGTAATTTTAAATCTTTGCAATATTATTAGAATTTTGTGATGGTTTTCAATTAGTAATATCCTATTACATGATCATATGCAAACTTTATGATACAAAGGAATTAAATTCTACATGATTACTTTCAGATGAGATGATGGCAAACTCATAAGAAAATTCTTTGTTCCATATATTTAGGAGATCACTCGTCAGTGTGCTGAAACATTCTACAGATGACAATGAAAGCGTAAGAGCAACCTTAGGCGCAGTTCTTATGTTGTCTTTCCATTTTCTTGGAGTCCGCAATATGAGCTTTGAATCTGAGGATGATCTACTTCAAAGAATGCTGTAAGAATATCAGTTTAAAGGAAAACAAAGATCCTAGAAAGGTCAAATGTTACATATGGGAAGATTTCAGGATTCAGAAAATCTCAAGCAAGCAGCAAAGCCGTGCATTTCTTTCAAGCCACAGCATCAGGTTTTATAGCTTGTTGCCCTTTGATCAGCCCAGTAACCTGTTTAAGTTTTAGAATCTTTAATTTTGTAATGCCTTGAAAGTTGCTAAAAATATTTTGTGAAATGTACAGTTCTCTAAAACTAGAAATTAAGAAAAAATTAGGTTTGTGCAATTATTCTGCTTTTTGGCCAGAATCACCCATAATGTATGACAAAGTAGGCACAATGTTTTGTTTCCCCACATGACAATTACTTTTAGAAAATAAATATGATGATCTATATGAGGTGGGCAAAAGAAGGATCTGAGATTTGCTTTTTGTTTACAGTCTTCAAAAAAACATAATGTAGTAATGTGAATTATGTAACATAAAACTAAATTTTAAACATAATTTCTAAT
>NW_004524726.1:6871644-6892220 GCF_000260255.1 Octodon degus
GTGGATCTATTTCTATGACCCACATTAACGTGACAGTGACCTTTAACAAATAATATACTTTATATTCTACAAAGAGCTGTCAAATATTTATATCTTGTGGTCATTCCAATTTATAAACAAAAGAGTTAAACATTTCATTGACGTGGAGTAAAACTTTAGCGTACACTGCATTCCCAATTTCTTCCTAGTTGTGGCATGTTCAGATCTAGCTCATTCTATGAACCACCAGTCTTGGATTGCGGCTAGATGCTTCAGGTGATGAAAGTAACATTTTGCCCATTTAACAAGAAAAAACAATGAATTAAACAATACACATATCATTTTTGTTAGTTTTAGTGGTAAAATTGTTTTAATTATGTAAAAATAATAGTGTTAAAGGTAAGAAAATATCAGTTCTTATGTTATTATATACCACCATGTCATGTATTGCTCAAATATTCTGAGAACAAAATATACAATTGACTTAGTTCTTTTCTGTACCTAAGAATCCTTCTCTAGGAACTGACACTTAGATAGTGCCCAATGAAAAAGAAAAGGCCATCAAATAAGTAAACAAAAAATGAAGCGGTAAATTACTTAGTCTATGCTAATAAAGATAACCAATTAAGTCTTAAAATAGAAATGCAATGCACTCATTTTGATATGTTGGACTGTTATAAGTGAAATAAAATTTAAAAATACAAACATGTGGATAATTATATTACTTTGGCATTTAGAAAATGCCATCCACTGAATTAGAGAACAGGAGCACAGGATGTATAGATTAAGTGAGGCAAAAGAAAAACATTCAAAATCAGTGTATAAAGATGAAGGTGTCTTAAAACTTACCTGATCCAAACCTAGTCACCATTCTGCATGCTATTTACTCCTGTGACATATTAGCTCAGAGCAAACACAGAGCAGAAAGTCATGATGCTTGCGGGTTGGCAGGACAAGCTTATCATTGTCACATATCACGATAAACATATTTACACTACTTTAAAATGCCATTTGTAAATATCTACTTTCATGAGCAGCAGTAGTATGAGAAGAATTGCAAAGAGTTATTTCTGAATTCCTTTAGGACTGTATACCAAATTATTGTCACATCCATTGTAAAATTTTAAAGGCCTAAGAATTGTTAGGCTACTACTCCACAGTAATTGTTTGACTAGCCAACTCATCCAGGATGTCTAACCTATTGTCAGTGCATTTCTGTGGAGAAATTAATGTCATAATTGTTAAGTAAAAATGTTTAAATCTCATTCTGCTGGCAAAATGGTTGGCAAAAAAAGTTGTGATGCCATATTTAGCTTTTCCAAAATAATTAAAACCAAGAGCTTTGTTGTATGCAGTGTACAAAACATCACTTCTGTGTCAATGAGCTCAAGGAAAGGCCACACCACTATTAGTAATAGATTTTTATTCAGAGTCCTCATTTTCCAGATAGGTCACATTAAACACAGCCGTTAAACAATAGTGTTGAGATAAATCCATAAAATGTATGCTGCTTTTACTATTGTCGTTGTTCTTATTCACAGTCACTTGGAGCAGCTAAGAACCTTATGGAGTGATGGATTGATACATGGGAATAGCTAACCTGCGAAACACTGGGGCCAGGAGAGTCCGCCTTTAATCAGATCTCATTCAATTATGCTTCAAATCAGCATATCTTGATAGCCAAAACTCTCATCTGAATTAATGCTCTGATAAATGCTGTCTGTTGTCAAAAGAATATAATTAGACAATAATGAGCTGGCATATATTATGCTAGACCTCTGTCTATTTGTTGACCTCAGCAAGTTCTATTCCATTAGACAACAAACAGCTTTTAACCTGGTTCTAATAAAGTATCTTGCTCTATTACTACATGACTTTTTTTATGGTGCCATTTTTTTTTAACTGAGCACTGTGTAGATCCTTTAAATGGAAGTCATGTTTTATAAGAGCTCAGCTAATTTTGGAAAACCAAAAAAGTCAATTTCTTAACCAGGAATTCAATTAGTTTATGGAATAGGTTTTTGTTTTTATGCTGCTTCCAATAAAGACAAATATGTTAGGTTAAGAAATGGTGTGAAACTATCCTTTGAAATTGTGTGATATATCTCTTTAATCTTTACTTTGGTATAGGTAGATCTAATACTGATTCTTACTACTTTTATCACTAATAGCTAGTGAAAAATATTTTGTTAATTTTTTTTTATTTTTAGCTCATCATAACCATTTTTCTTAGAACTTTGAGGTTCATTACTAAAATTACCATAAACAGATTTCTTTTCTGTGCTTGACTTCAGTTGTCTAAGAACCTAAAAGAAAAGGAGTATCAAATTTTTTGTTTTGAACGTGTGAATTTTTGAGAGGTTAGTATTTGAAAAATGTAAATTAACTATTTTTCACATTCAAAATTAAACTGAAACTCCTCCAAGTCTCAGAGATTATGCATCATCCGTTACAGCAATTGCTCCCCAAAGGTGTGATTTTGGCATCTCCTGGGCTTCTTGGGAAGCCAAGCACCAGAGGTTTGAGATAAAGGCAGTTGCCAGGGAAATGAATGAAAGCAAAATTCCCTCCACTATAAAAGCTCAGAGTCCTGACTGCTGAATTACCACCAACTTGTAAATAAATAATCACTACTAAATACAGATAATGTGTTAAGCAGCTAACACTAGTAAATCACGGGTGACAAGAAGCCTGAAGGTAAATCCCTCATCCATTGGCACAACCAATTTATAAAATCTTATGGTGTTTTAATGTCTTCAGACACATATGATGAGAAATTGAAAAACTGGTTACTTAGTGTTAAGAATGTTTTAAAATTAAACCTTACTCTCATTGATGATTTCACTTAAATCCTGCTTTAGGTTTTACTAAATGGTTATCTGTCTAGGAAGAGAGAGGCAACACTTGATAAGACTAAATGGAAATCAGTTTTCCATCAAATTTCAACTATCAAACTAAATCAACCTGTAGTCTCCTGGCAAAAATAACATCATATAACAGAGACAACACATTTCAGATACATAAATTGTCCAAAATATAGAGAGTAAACTAGGTTTCACAGGTACAAGATCCCTTCTTTTCTAGTTTAAACATTTAGGAGTAATAAAAACCAAGAGTAGAGCTTTGGAAAGGCTGTTACTAGGAACTACCTACAGTTCTCAAGAGAATAAGGCTGATGGGAGTTGTCCATTCTTCCCTCCCAAAGCAATTTTGCAAACGAGGTACAGTCTGAAATCTTGATGTCTTACGATGGAAATATTTTCAGCAGAAGTTTTTGAAGTTCAAAATTATAGAAACTTAATTTAATTCAATTCAATGTTTCTTTGTATTTTGATTTTGCTTTCAATATAAGGATTTTATGACCTTTATGCTGTTTCTACACTGGGTTGGTGGCCAGAAAAGAAGGCACAGGATTCTCCACCAATTTTTAAATCATGCATTTTTATGCTCCAGTGCACAAACAGCCTTTTTAAAACTCAGCACCACATTGTCTAAGGTATGGGCTCAAAACTGTTCGCCATGAAGCTGAAAAATGCCAAAAAATTTTAAATGCTGAAGGAAAATGTCAATCAAGGCATTTTCCCATCTGCTACTATTTCTGCAAGTGCTAATTGTATTTTTCCCAATTCCTGAAATTAGAGGTTTCTTAGCTTCATATGGAAGTAAGTTCGAAGCGTGCTAAATGTCACAAGAAAAGGTACGACCAAAAGATAGAAGAGAAGGTGTATTGTTCTCAAAGGATACTGATGAAAGAGACAGAGGAGCACTGAGATTAAGGAAAAAGAAGATTTGTTAAGACTCAGACCTCTTGAAAAACACTACACAAGGCAAGTAACCAGTGTTGGTACCACACATGCATTAATGCATTTTTCATGTTTTTAAAAGTATAATGGAAATGCACTTCTGAATCATTTAAGATACTTTTAAGAATGAACCAATAACATGATATCTACATAGGCATAAGCCTTGTTATGGAAAATAGCATGAAGAAGTTTCAGGTTTGGGTACAAATGTAGTTCTTGTGATTTAGCATGACTTTAATAAAAGCTTCTACAAGGACTTGCACAGAACCATGACTGATGGAAGTATGCTTTGACCTTTCAGTTAGCTCCATCAGCTCACTCAAACACATTTTGAACAGATTATGTACTGTAGTACTTGGTAGACTATACATTAAACAAGAGACTTTGCTCTGAGGCACTGCTTCCTACATTCCATGGGGAAAAGGAAGCAGGAAAAAACAAAACTCATAGAGTTCGACAGCTACTGAGGCAACACTTGCCATTTACAATATAAGCCCAAATATTTTTGCAACACAACTATATATTAATTTAATAAAATACACAATATAGCTCTTATACACTCAACAATTTGGCTCATATGCACAGAATCTGCAATAAATCAATAAAAATATGTCATTTGATGTAAACACATTGAATCTTCTTACATTTGCACATTTAAATGGTCATGTGATTTGTGTATGTCTAAGACATTTTCACTTTCCTGAGCTATTTTAGTGTCCACAAATGAATAAGACATATTAATCATGTTCATTTTCTCTGAATATTACCACTCAATGGTAACTATTGTTTAGAACTTTTCAATGTCAAATTTAAAACAAACTCCTTATTTATATCTTTGTTGGACACTAAAATGCTAAATAGACATTTTAAATCTTTAAATTTTCTTCTCCTTTAATGAAGTGAATTAGTCTACGTGTGCGCAGGACAAAATGGACTATTTCTTTTTACATTTAACTTTTATACGACATGAGGCGTCTTACAAATGATCAAGTTTTTTTTTTCTTTTTTTTTTCATTTTGACTAATGATATGGAATGTTCTTTGTGTTTATATGTGTGGCAGGTAACTTTATACAGAAATGTTTACCACAAATATGTGTTAATGTTTGGTGTAGCTTGGACTACTGCAAGGTCTTCTCAGGACTTTCAGTAGAAGCCTGCGATGACTGCTAGAACTCCACCACAGATCACGGATGATGACCCTGCTTTGTATGGGGTTTATAGGTAAACAGTTAGGTCAGCATAAATCACGGAGCACAGTCTTAGAGTGATCAGAAATACTTCATGTCGCACACTGAACCTTCCTAACAGATTGTCAAAAGGTAAGTGGCATATTCGTCCTCCTCTTTCTTCTCTTCTTTTGCTTCTCTTCTCTTCTCTTTAAGCATCATTAATTTCGTCCTAATATAAGTTTGGTCAAAACAAAACCATTCTTATCTCTGAAAAAAGAAACATCAATGAAAAGAACATACTTGTGGGCACTTCAGATGTTCACTAAAAGCCTTAGAGCAGCATTGGTCTTCTTCCTCCCTGTGAAATAGGTTGCCCCCACGGGTGAGCATTCTTCAATCAACAGAAGAGACGAGAAAATCCCAATGCCTCCCACCCCATCCCGGTCTCTCTCTCTCTCTCACTTTCTCACAGACACAGGGTCATTCCCACGGCAGTCCTGCAAAAGCTTATCGATTTCTCTCACAACTTCCTCTGCATCCACGGACTCTCTGCCCAGATCCCGGCCGGAGTGGTCGAGCTGCTCCAGCACAGCACCCATCTCGCTGGCGTCCCGACTGGCTCTCGAATGCACATCCGCGAAGACCCTTGCCATCTGATCCGAGGGCAGGAAGGGAGGGTCTCTCTGTTGCTTACTGGGTGACAGATACTGAGTGTCAGTGGGCACGTACTGACCGCTTGCTTCGGCCAGGGCTCCTGGCTTTGCTTCGCACCCCTCCAGTGAGCTTTTTGTTGAGGTGCAAGGCTCAATGCAGGCCTTTGTGGGGCTGCTGGATGCGGAAGGGACCTCTTGGAGGAGAGGGCTCAGGGCACGTTTGGCTTTTAAATAAGGTTTCACATTGGCAATGAGAATAGTGTGCTCTCGCTTGTCTTTTCCAAATGTACAAAAAGTCTTTTTCCCAGTGGGATTCACAGTTTCGTAAGTCTCAGTCTCAACATTAGCTTCAACCGTGGGTACAAAGAGATTTGTGCGGTAATCTGCGTTTTCAGCCTGATTGGCTGCAGGGAACTGTGGCATCCAACACCTGTCAGAATGACCAAGCACTCGGCATTCATCTGTGCAATTGACACACTCTTCTGGTTCTGCAAAACAAAAGAGAAAACAGCAAATCCAATCACTAGGGTTTCCTTTGAATTTCTACAGAAGCTGTGATCAGCTCTCAGTGGGCTTGCTTGACCTCTGGTCTCTTAATTAAAAAGGAAAAGAAAACAATAATTAAAACATTTCAGGATGGTTGCATAAACCTGCTGGCTGAGACAATGGTCTTATTTAAGCCTATTCTCTAGATATTAACGAATTCCCATGGCCTGAGTAGAAGTAAAAAATGGCCATTGGAGAATCATTCTCCATAGAATACAACATCATCATAATCTAATCTCTTGGGGATGGCAGTCTTTGTTCTGTAGATCCCATCCTGGAAACAGAGGATTTCAAAAAGGATTACTAGGATTAATTTTTCAAATCAAATAATGGCAAAAATGGGACTGCAAACTTCCAGTCAAGCACTAAGCCACATTTTAAAAAGTTTCTTATCCTATTTTACTTAAAATTTTTAGTTTGGTGACAGTCGTACAATGCAAGTTTTCTTTTCAAAGCCTACTTTTCCTTCAGAGAGTGGCAAATAAAATTTTCTATCAGAATGTATTATGAATAAGCTTGTCAGAAAGTGCACATTTCTATTTTATTAGATAACATATGGATCACGTAATCAGATGTCTTCACTTCAGCTTTCTGTTTGTGGGTTAAGTAGGCACCAGATCATTGTATTCAAGTTATATTTTAGAATAAGTGACAATTCATGGGATACTATTTTAAGCAATGTTTTCTGTGAGAAATTTTACTCTCTCCTTTGGAATAGACACACTGAAAAATCTTTATGCAAAACATTTTTAATGCTCCCTTTAAAAAGATATCAGACTAGGTAATATGAAAAAAAAAATTCCTTCATTACTGCATACCTTCATTGACCCCAGTATTTCTAACCCCAATATTTTTAACCACAACCTTGAAATACACCTTTCAGTTTTTTCTTTCCAGTACAAACATTGTTTCCATTATTTTAATGATCCTTTTGAAAATCAGGGACTTTTATGTTCAGAGGAGAATATTTACAACTGACCTCCACGTAATGGGAGTAGAATTCCCAGCACATTTAGGAGCCCTGGGGACTTCCTTTTAATTGATGTTAGATGATCCCTCCATGTTTAGTGTCTTGTGTGAGGTTAAAGGGCTATATAATAGATAGGTGCAATAAAACAGCAAATGTAATAGAATTGCCAAATTTGTGTAAATTGTTTTTAAATCATGCTTAAAAATATGACTTCATATTTAAAGATTGTAATTAATCTCTCACCAAAAATCAAAACCAAAACTAAAACTAACTCACAGAAATTTTATCTTAAAGGATTTTAGCAATAAAGTAATTTTCTAAGAGAATACACACTGCCTTACGAATCAAAATGATGTCTTAACAGAATAAAAATAACATGGTAATTGATAGCACATACCATTCACTTTCATGTTAAAAAGTAAGAAGTTTGCCTCTATTTTCAATTTGTCATTGTTAAAAAGTATTTTCCTGTGGTAGAAAGAAACATTCACTCAACAGTGCTGAAAACTAATCTCAAACTGAATTATATACCCGTAAACTCATACACCATGTATGACCAAGATTGCTCATAAAAGGAGAAAAACAGCAAGAAGTATAACATCTGTGAATCTTTCTTATATTTTTAAATTAAAGCTGAGATAAGAATTTTTTAAAAGAAATGTAAAATTTTCAAATCATAATGTTCTGTACTGCTATCTTTACCTACTATGAGTAGAAATCATAGTATAACCTTTTATAAGTGATAGCGATAATAATATGAATTTATGTAACCAAATTTATTCTTCAAAAAGATTATGGGAAATGGTCTTATTTTATTTAATACTTATACATGTTTTAGAGATATAATTCTTTCTGGAATTTATTTACAACAAATACACTCTTTGGAATATGCCAATACAGTTTTACATTCCAGTATTGACTGGACTTCCATTTCAGCTATTTGGATAACTAGCACTGATTGAACTGAATATAAATTCAAGAAGAGAGAAAAAGAGACACAGAAATGTGAGAAAGTGTAAATCAACCTTGAATTCCAAACCACCAACATGAAATTATTGTTTGCATTTTATTGTTTGCTGAAAAATCTGCAGTTTCTATTTGACTTCTTTATGCCCTAACCAAGGAAACAAATTTTGAGTACTGATGATGATGCATTATAAGATGTTTATCTTGTGATTAGACCATAATTTTGACAACAGCACTTCACAGTGAAGAATATCGAATAAACCCATTTTTTTATCTCTTAAAGAGAATAAAAATGATAAAAAAAGAAATGATGCTGAATTTCACTTAACAAAATGACAGGAATTCAAATATGATTATAATATTGCATGTTGTTGTCTTCAACTTAATTTTTCAGATTGCCAGATATAATCATGCAAAATTGGTGAAAACCCAAACTTATAAGGGTAGACATCATATTTTCTCCCTAGTGTAAGAGTCTGAGAGAGTAAATAAAATCCAAAAGATACAATAGATACTGTGACCAGGCATGCTGTGTTAGCCCTGCCTCCTAGGCTCACTGAGACAACCATTGAGATTGGGCATAGTTGCGCGTGCATGTAATCCTAGTGCTTGGGAGGCTAAAAACAGGAGGATCACTACAAGTGGGATCTGTGTAATGAGACCCAGTAGAGCCTGTACTAAATACATTTTAAAAAATAGATACTGTGAAATGGAAAGAATCTGTTCAATGGGAGGGAATACTGAGATGAGGGCAATGAGAAAAGGAAAGAAAGAAGGAAGGGAAAAATAGATGTATATACACAGGGTAGCTTTGATAATTGTACTGCTGATTTTCATTGGTCTATTTCAAGGAACAGCTAATGCTTTTTTTTTTTTTGCCTTCTTTTTAAGTTTTTCAGACATTTAGGCCTTGATGAACGCTTCTGTATAAACAACAGAATCTACGAGTATAAAGTGAACAGCCAAGGGTCAAGTATAGATGATCTACTGCAAATGACTGACTGGGCACAAAATGAAAAGGAGAAAGAGGAAAAGACGAGGAACAGAAGGGGCAGGAAAGGCTGCTATAAATTCAGGCATTTAAGAAGATCAGAGTTATACTGAGAGAATTTGTGCAATTTTTGCCTTTCATTATATGTTTTAATCCCTTTAATATGCTGAATGTGTATAATAAAGAATAATAAAGTGGAAACTTTTTTCTCTACCTAAGGCTGTAAAGGTAAATAACCCAATGGCTCTCCATACCTTGGAGAGAACCAATGCCAGCACAGATATGTGACATTATTGAGCACTGAAATCAAGAAAAAAGAAGTAATACTCAAAATAGCCATCATTTGCATAGAATTGGAATGTGTATCAGAAAACAAGTTTAAGGACAGGATAAAAGAAATAAAAACTGAAATATTTAATTCAATATCCATTTGCTTCTTCAGCTCTAATCTGAGATTACTGAAATACTATTTACTTTAGTTTCATCTTTTCTTTGGTACATGGTTGTCCACTCACAGAATGGATCCCAGCCAAGAAAAAAAAAAGCATACCTCCAGTATTATGCAAAAGAGAAAAAAAGAGTTAATCATGTTTATATAGCAAAGGAAAAATAGTTCCAGACTCCAACAGTTAAAACTGTAAGAGGCTATTGCTGTAGAGAAAGTTTATAGCATTTAACCTCTGAAATGTATGATTCCTTGCAATACTGTGGGAAATCTAATAACATTTTCTCAAAGTTAAGAATCATTTTGCTCACACTGATCAGCACATCTGATTACTATACATCCTCTGAAGAGAAGTATCTAAATGCAAGAACCTTCATTGTTTAAGTTTTGTGTAATTAATATGAAATTTTTACAGAGTAAACATTGACTCCAATAACTGTAGAATCATATTTTTTCTCTCAGCTGACTATAACTATAACACATACACAAATGCATACACAGATTATCTGTACATATGTGGTAAAATTGAGCTTTTTCTATTGCATAGTCCAAACTTTTAGAAAATGTAAAGTTTATATCCAATGCATTCCTGAAAATTAAGTAGGTCTCATAACAGAAATATAAGTAAATCACAGGAAAGTTCAACATTTATAAGACATGACATTAGTAAGATAATTATTCTTTTAAACATAGAAATATATATTCATTCAAATACAAATAATATTACGCGTAAATGTAACTGATAGATTTTCTTAATTAAAAAATTAAAATTAGTATTTTAATCTTTCCCTTTACCCTATAATCCTGAGAATAAAAATATATGATAAAATCAGCAACTTAACTAACTCTGACTTCAGAATTTAATACAATTAAAAGACCAAATTATCAGCCCTTACATGATTGGACTTTAGCAGCCTTCCTCAAAGGTTTCTACAATTTGATTTATTCATTATGATTTTAATTTTTTAATGTCAGTGTATCATTAGGAACATATAGCCATTTTGACAGTATGTGAAATATCCCAACAATTACCATGAATAAGATTAAAATTTGAAGTCAAAATGTTATTTAAATCAATAAGGATTAAGAAAGATTAAGCAGGGCTCTGTCACGCATACATATTTTGGAAAATTAGCAAAACACTCTGTGCAACAACTCTGTGGTGTCCCTTACAAGTAAAACAAGACAAGGAACCAGTCATAAAATATCTTATTTCATAGTGAATCTAATGCTTTATTCTTTTCTATCTTGCTTTGGGCAGGAATTTATCAGAAATCAGAAATTTAAACTTATTTTCTCTGTCTTCAAAGCACTATACAATACCCCAAAGCAGCAATACTTGGCAACTAATCTGTTACCACTTAGGGAAACGTTAGAAAACATAAAAGGATTTCCACCCTTAATTTCAAATTTACCTGTTGCCTCCGGAGTGCAAATATTCATACATCTGCTAACAGGCATACAGTTTCCAGAAAAAGAATTGTGTATATGCTTTTGGTGTCCGTCTGATTTATTTTAATACACTGAAGAAATAAATATGTCATAGAAGTTTGAAAATAAAAATCCATAACTCAGAGCATCAGTAAAAAAGTTCTAAAGTGTTCTGGTGTTGGGAGACAAGAATGTAAAAGTTTCCTGTGTTTTATGACTGTCAGTGAAATGGTTTTATTTCTGTTTGTGAACAACTTTAAATAAAAATAGTGCACTTCGATTACTGTGGTGGGTGGTAAGCAATGTTTCTAAAAGCATCTTAAAATTTGCATTGTTTCTAAGTAGATAACTCTATAAATGGAAGTCCATTTCTTATTTGTTCCTATTTTTCTTTTTTTATTTCAATTTACCTTCTTTCAACAACATAAGCTTTCATAACACCTAATTAGCTGCCTGGAAAAACAGAATAGGCACCCATCTCTGTTTATGGCTGACACATTGCTTTGTAGATTAATTCTACAGAATCTAAGCCAAGTGCCCATCACATATCCTCCGTCTCCTCTCCAACCGTGACAAGCCAAGGCCTTTGACTGGCAGTTCACACCTCATTGTTTTCTGCAGAACTATTTTAATGATGTAGCAGTAGTCAGCATTTATTGTTTCTTCAGCACACACAAACACAAAAACACACACTTACACACAGAGATGTACACTTGCTTCTCCATGAGCAAGACAAATTACAACTTATCCAAATATATTCTGAACTGTCAGAGGAAACTATCCAGGCTAAAACAGAAATCTTATTTTTAAAAAACTCAGCCCAATAATGTTCTAATAAAGCGGTTTCTCTTTCACTAAGTTGGCATAGTTTACAACAGCCGTGAACTGACACTTCTGTAACATAAACAGTTCTTTTTTTGGATATGTTGATTATTATGCACTTACTTCTCTTTGCCATCCTAGGAACTCTTTACACTTGTTATGAGGACAGGATAATCATTTCACATAAACAAAATCTTAACAATTTATAATCATGCAAATTATTTGCATGTATGAGATCTGGTTTCCATTTACTAGTATACTAGTTAAAAATAAACTGATTTCTTTAATCTCATCTGCCTGTGAGGAGAAAAAAAAATCACTTTCAATGTTATTCATAAAAACAGTACTTCAAAGGTATCTCAAAACAGTTTCGCTATGTCAATACAAAAGAGTATTTCAATTTAATTTTATCACATGGATGTTTTTTGAAACTAATGTTCACATGACTGACTGTATTTCAGCATCACTTTTAATAAGCTTGACTTATATTCTATGTCGGGTAAGAATAAAGATAGGTAAATAAAAATGTGACACTTATTTAGCTATCTGATCATTTTTCTATTGTACTTTATTTCCCATATGTTTTACTTATGTGCAAACTATGTTGTTTTGTTAGGCAAGTATCATGATAGCTACTCAGATACATTAATATGAGTTGTCTTTTAGCGCTTTTAATTTTGTAATGTAAGTGGGGAAGTGTCTCCAACTATCATATGCTCATTTCACAAGGATTCCTGTTCATACAGCACTGAAAATGGTACTATGTAGGAGAATCCAGGAAATTAAATTATTTTATAGAGCAATCAGCCACAAGGAATAAGAATTAAAAAATACTGTTCACATAATCAAAATACAATGAAAGAAATATGCATATTTAGGTGGATACACTGCCCATCTGTCTCCTGGACTTTACTGTGTTTGTGAAATGTCATTCTATCTGCTTTTGAAAGGCTGAGAGCATATTTTGAAGAGGAAGTTATTATAACACCATCAAATAATCAAACCGTGGAAGCTTTGAAGTATCAATCCTCCAGCATGCACCTGCATCACACAATGCTTCTGAATGTATTGCCATGGCTATATTCAGACACTGGAAACCACTGGCCTATATCATATTCAAGCGAATCCAATTGCAGCTGGGTATATGAAGCTGCTTGGAGCATTTGCACTTACAATTCAATGCACCTGTACATCTGCAGGCATGTCTGCAAGTGTTGTGACCTTTAGGACACAGTAAATGTCTACCAGAGTGGCATTTTGGGGCATATATATATTGATCACACATACACGGCAAGCACAAACTGAAATGAAATTTATGTTATGGAACAAATGCAAAACAGTTTTACGAAGTCTGATATGGAAGCACTAGATATATAAAACAATGAGACTCTGAACCATGCATTGGAAATTTATGGCAAAAATATAATCGTGTCCCACGGCACATTGCTCTGAGATTAAAATTTAAAATTTAGTTGCCTTCCTCCCCCAGTCTCATTCTGTAGGCACAGACATTACCTGAGGCAGCAGCAGATGCTTAGAAGTGAAGTCAAAGGTATATAGTCCCATCACTTTCCTAGCAGGTACTCGCAGGAGACTGGCTTTGAAGCTCAGTACTACACTAATGGAATGAGCTTTTGAGCTCTTGGACAGTGATGGAACTTCTTAAAGAAAAATATAACTCAACTGTCCCCACAGTAAAATGCTATGGATATACTAGATCTTTGTCATTCAACCGATAGTTTTAAAAAGTTTCACTCAATAATTCTTAGTACAAAACTACATTACACATGTCCTTAGAGCCTAAACATTGGATGATTTCAATCAAGGTACCTCAAGTAGAGTGCTCTAGGACAGATATTGCATCAGGTAGAGATTTATGGAAAATGAATCAGTTCTCAAATTTGTAAAGCTAGAGCCCTTCATCAAACAGTCACATTGTGAATAAGCAGAAACAAGATTTGAAACCAACCAAAGGAATATGGTTTGTGAACAATGAAACTCTGAACATTGTTGTAGGAATATCAAACAAAAGAAACTCAGCTGGATGTACGGATTTTAATAGAGTGACAGAGTCTGAAAGAGATAAGGTGCCTGATAAGCGATTCAAGGAGAAATGAGTTTGAATGTGAAGTGGGGAGTAGGGAGAGAGTGACCTATGTAAAGGCACTAGAAAGAGAAACAAGTATCACACCAGAGTGTGAATGCTGCACTGAAAAACCAGTGATGTTGGTGAAATTAGCTAGGACCTGAGAAAAGAAAAGTTCTGAATAAAAGACCAAATTTAATGCAGCAGGCAACAGAGTAGTATCACGGTATCTGTACACTTGATCATAAATCTCAGAAGATTCTTAAACTGAGTACTTAGTAGGAAAGATAACACTTATGAATCTTGAAAACTAGAATAAGATAAAGTGGAAATAATCTTCAAATAAGAATTATTTCTGGCACTAGACCTAGAGTTTTGATATTGCCTACAGATGTAGTAGGACTTAACATGCTTCACTGGCTCCCAAATAATTCACTGGGTGGGACATTCTTGTCCCAGCTCTTATCTACGCCACTTGGATAAGATTACATTTCTAAACTAAAGAAAGTCTTAATATGTGTTGAACCTGCTAGCATTCATTACTACAAATAAATCCTGCACCTTATAATTGTGCAACAGAAAAATACTTATTGTTCCTACATCTATGTTTCCCCTCTTTCTCTAAATTTCTATTATAAACAACAATAAAATGATCATATAATTCACATTTTCAAAAGATTAAAGGACTCATTTAGAAGAACAGGAGAAGGTTCTAGAAGAAAGTGGCATCTTCACACATTTAGGAAAGAAAATAAATATTTCAAAAGAAACACAACAATAAATAAGTTAAATCCGTTAATCGGAGAAATCTATGACAGTATATGTCAAGAAGAATGAATGATTAAATGAAATTACTGAAATCATTTTGAACAAAAAGCTACCACATTTTACCAATGAATCATGCATTCTAGTATTGTTTGCTAACATCATTTATTAATGTTTGTCTGTGATCTTTATACCCTTGGAAACGCAAGAAGCTATGGTGTAGGCAAATGTGATAGTGATCCAACCTGTAATCCAACGTCAGTCTGCACTAAAAAGTGAGATTCTATCTCAAAAAAAATCTTCAAAATTATACTAGGGTGAACTGATTTTTAAGTACACAGAACATAGTCAAAACACACTTTTAAATGTAAACAATTCAGCAATTGTTTAGTTTTATCAAAGCTAAAATAAATTGGGCAAGTATCAAACATGATTGGCAATCTAAAATAGGAACAAATGTCATTTACAAATGACTCATTGGTGAACTATTTTTTTGTGAACTTGCAATGTTAGTTTTTAGAATGATTTTAGGGACTAAAACATTGTCCATAGAAGCTTCCTACTGTTGTGACATTAGTATTGTGTAAAATAATTTCAGATCTGCCTGTTAAATGCCATGTTTACATGAGAAACATAGGTTTACATAAAATGCCAAAGCTCTGCATTTGATATTGAGGATATACTCTTAAATTATAACATAAACGAATCCTATCTAACCTGTATTTCATTCAACTAGGAGGTCAGAATATTTTCCTCCTTAAGGAATTTTTTGAATTGGTAACAATGTTATTGAAATTATGTCTTATATTTAAATGGTCACCTTCTAAATTTTAAATTCTATAACACAGTGAGTATCTTGAGAATACCTCAGTTCTATAGGCTTCTTCATTCACTCCTTGTTTCTCCTTTTGCCTTTTTGTTTTTTCTACTGTGCTGAGTAAAATGAGTGAGTTTTTTTCTTTTGTATTAAGCTAGCTGCCTTTTGGTTTTACTTTTTGTCTGAAAGCCTTCATATTCATGTAAACTAATGCAGAAACCCTTATAATTTAAAAGTCTTGAAAGAGTTAATGCAGCCTCCAAAAGAACTTGCTTTATATGCAGTGATAAACCTATGCTCTGACATGCAATAGTTAGTAAAAGCTGTTTGCTTTACGAGGACGAATTTAAAATTCTAGCAACTTAAATAATTTTGTGAATTTCAGAACCAAGCCCATGTATGTATGCTAGTATTCTTAATCTTTAAAAAGGATATTTTCCATATGCTTTTATAGGCTTGGCATAAACTAACCACCTCTGATAGCACTGCTATTTTGATGACATGGATGAGTAATTCTAAGACTCAAGCCCTCCTCCTAGCAAACAGGTAATCTGTAAGGAAGGTCAATAAAATCATACCCATTAAACCAAAGTCTGTAAGATGCAAGCAAGATAGTCTTATTAGTGCTTCTCTTTCATGTCTGCTGTCAAATTTCTTTGGGGAAGTATATCTATTTATCAATTTAAATTCTTTGTTCGTCTTCTTTCTAGTGCTTCTTGTTTTCACTTATTAAAAACAAGTGAGCAGAATGGGTATCAATTTTAGTGTTCTGGGAAAACAGTTAATTCAGAGACAGCTAATCCTCTTCTGCTTATTATTTAGCAATCAGCACTTGTCAATAAGATATGACAGTCTCAGAAGATGGATTTTTTAAAGGAAGAATTTAATATTCTAATGATATTCTAAGCTCCAAAAGATATTTAATAAATTCAAATAAATTAACTTTAGAGAGAGCTAAAATTGTGTTTGTTATTTTAAATAGATGCACACGCTTCCAAATGAACAGATGGGAACGCTGCACAGATCAATATTTTCAAAATATAATATTTCAAAGAAAAAATTAGTGCAAACTATTTTTAAAGATTAAAGCAATGAGAAATATATAAACACATAATTCTTTATAAATTATTCTTTTTTGTATAAATTATTCTTGCAAAATAACATAATGCAAAATTTAGATATAAATTAAAACTAAATGTTATCCATGTGAATATGCACATAGGTATGCTTCAGTATAAACCCATAACTCATAATATAAATATATTTTTAAAATTTTCAGGAAAAATCCTGCATGTAAAATGACAAGAGTTTTAATAAAACTAATAATAATTCTAAAGCATAACTACTATGCTTAAGGTGGATCAGCAATGAAATTTGCTTGAGAACCAACCAATGGATTAGTAGAGAACACATCTGTGTGCATCTAGGTAGCTCTTATAGGCACAGGCGAGCTGAATGCTGGTAAGAGGGTGAACAGGAAGAGCGGGGCCCATATGGTTCCTGTTAGGTACAGTGACTTCATTGTAAATAGCATGTTTGTTGGACTGACAAAAAGTTGTTTATATTTGACTTTATCTTGAGACTTTATGGTAGACTTCTATTATATTAGGAGCATTTTTGGTGGAGGAAATGTTAAGGCAGCCCAATGTTCAGGCTATGATACGGGTAGACTGGCTAGTGTTAGCCATACTTATCATGAGAACTGCAAGGAAAAAGCAACGCAGAAAAACATTAAAAAAATGTAAATTTTGGCACCAAAGTAACCATGTGTAACTCTGAAAACAAAGGAGATATGGTACATGGAGAAATATAATACCATTATGAGGAAATCAAATTTTGCACAGGTACAAGGAGAAAGATGGCTTCTGAGCATTTAAGGTGACAGCATGTCACACCCATAGCAGGTTCAACAATGAAAAAGTGTTAACTTTTCACTTCAGGAGAAAAACCTTGGGATTTACAGAAGGGCCTCCTCCTGAATTGGTAGCAGAGGTTCATTTTACTGTGGTCTGCCATCCAGAAACTCAAAAACTTCTAAATTCATGGTGCAGGGATGCTTGAGGACTATTCTCATTAGCAGCATACTTTGCCATTATATACATGCTACTGCTTTTACAAGTATGCAGAGTGCAAGGCTTTGGGGGTCAGGGAGGCTTCCAATCTCATTCAAAAAAGACCTGAGAGGTTAAGTAAGGAGCCCCTGAGAGGGCAGTGTATAAAGCTATGGGAAATGACATCACAGTGCAGTCAAGACCACAGGAATTTGGAGAGGTCATAATGCAGAATGTCTGGCGAGAAAAGCTGGATGTGATGAGCAGACCAAGCTCAACAAAAAGGTAATAAGTTACAATATCAAGGATATAAAGGTAGGATTATTCATGTCTTTTAGAACTTTTGCCATGGTATTGTTGTATTATGTTACCCAGAAGTATGACCTTTTCTCATTTGGAGATTAGAAGTGTTTGTGTATAAAATTGATAAGCACTAGGATGCTGTGGTTGAGGTGAACTGCCAACGTGCTTTACATGGGGGCCACAAGGGACTAGTAAAATACTTAGTAAAATCTGTGTCTGTATAGGTCCAGGGTGGTGAGCTTGGACTCCTTGGCAGCACTGTTTCCTCCTTGCTTGCCTGCCACCACAAAAAGCAGCTTTGTTGTGGCATATCTTCCTGCCATGATATTCTTGCCTTCTGATCAGTTTTTAACCAGTTCATGGATTGAACTCTGTAACTGTGAGTCAAATAAATCTCTTTTTCCTCCGGTTTCAGGATGTCAGATTATTTGTTCCAGCAAATAACCGATTCAGTAACTAGAAAAAATACAGGAAGTTTGAACCCTAGTATTCTAGGCCTCCATCTCATGAAGTGAAGAAAACCAATGACCAGGTTGCACATGCAATCACTATTACATGTACAATTATCATAATATAAAAAATGTTAATATCACAGAGAAGATAACTGACATCTCAAATGAAGGCAGTTCTTGGAATTACTTCCCTAAAATTGTGCTGTTCTTATACTTGTAAAGGTTCTGTAAATCTATTGGAAACTGACATTTTTGTCCTGTATGATGGGGTCAACCCAAGAATGAAAAGTTCAGCAAATCAATGCATTCAATATTCATGTTCTATAGTAAATATACAGAAATGTTTTTCTGTAATGGATGTTACTGGCAATGACAAGCCATTTTTCTACTAATGGCTTTAATATTTTGCAATCACTAAAACAAACTGAAATAATAAGAAATGGTGGAAAATTCACAGAAAAGAAGTTCAGAAAGCTCACAGAAAGACAGCATATGTGGGCCTTTGTGGCTCTTGCTATGTAAATTAAATCGGTGGTCAAAAAAGTCACTGGAGAAGGCTATTTCAGGGTCACAGCAAAGATAAGGGTATTTCCAAAAATATTAAAATGATTCCATATATAATGAAGCATATTTCCAAGAGGAAATATTTATTTATTTATTTATTTATTTATTTATTTTGGTGGAACCAGGGATTGAACTCAGGCCCTTGCACTTGCCAGGCAAGTGCTTATTCTACTGAGCTATTTCCCTGACTCCAAGAGGGTATTTATGATGGTATTATAAAGACTTGCTTATCATCTAGAGTATTTTTCTGTAATTTAATTAATAACTATATCCAAAGCAAAGAACACATAACCAAATTAAAGTACATTCTCAATGAAAGAGTGATGGTAACAGAGGAGCATATATGAACAAAAAAGGTTCATTTGTAGACGTGAAATCTAAACTGAATCTAACACAAATTCATATCAATAACACAATAAGGATTCATTAAAATAATTATTCATAATTTAGGAATGCTAAATTATATATTTGAGTTTTTCCTTTGAATATATGCATGCTGAATCTTAGGAATAAGTGGAGTACTATTTTTTCTGGGTGTTTTTTAATTTTTACAATCACTTACTTAAAAATGATGTAAGATGAAGTACTCTCTTTTATGTTCATACCTCCTGTAATTTGGCACATTTACTTCTTTAGGCATAGAAAAAGTATTCTAAATTCTAAGATGCCAAATTTGCTTTCAAGAAAATCTCTTTAAAACTGTTTATGAAAATGACAGTGATCTAACTAAACACTAAAACTCCCTTAGAAATATAATTACATGAGCCAGTTGGAGAGTGTGGAAACTTACTGGACACACAATTTAATCACAAAATCTCAGCTCAAAGGAAAGAACAATTTTAATCTGAGTGCTACTCTAACATTTCATTTTTAGGTGATTTCATGCATTAGCTGCAGATGAATTCATTTCTTAACCTAGAACCCCTAATTAAAATGCAAGGTCCACCTAGAAAGGGGCAACCTTGAACATTTGAGTTAGCAAGTATCTACTAAAATGTTTAATGTTCATTTGCTGAACTGATAAAGATAATTATGATCACAAAGGAAACATACATAGTTAGCTATAGTTCTTCTTATTATTATTTTGGTCTTTCCAAGACAGGGTCTCAATATGCTGTTCAGGCTGGCTTAGAGTTCACTTTGCAGCCCAGAGTGGCCTCAATGCACAGCCATCCTCTTGCCTCAGCCTTCTGAGTGCTTGGATGCTAGACCTGTACCATCACACTAAGCCAAGAAAGGCTTTTTATTTAAAGAAAAAAAAAGGTGGGGGGATTTGAACTCAGGACCTTGCACTTGCCAGGTAGGCACTGTGCCACTGAGTTATATCCCCAGACCTGTAGTAACTATTACTGCAAAATAAGCAGAAATTATCAGTTTAGGAATACTTGATGAATAAATACTCATCCAGTTAGGCTTCTTTTCTTATTGAATATAATTATTTATCATTTAAAACAAGCATATATGCATATAATTTTATAAAAATTTTCCTAAAACCTAAATTATGATTAAGCATTTATAGATAGAAAGAAAATTGTTTAACTGTATGTTACTTATTAATAAACTTATTATCTATAAATCACAATGGTTGCAAATGGGAGATTAGGTCTGAGGTCTCCTACAAATACCCCAAATTATAAATGCTCAATCCCTTGGATAAAACTGGTTATTTTTTGCATACAACTATCACATACCTTTCTGTTTACTTTAAATAATTATTATATTACTTATAATACTAATAGAATATAAATATTATGTAATTTGT
>NW_004524726.1:6893050-6921640 GCF_000260255.1 Octodon degus
AACTGAGCTCACTCGGTGTTTCCAGGGGGTGAGCAGCCACAGCCCTCCGTGCGAGTGGGTACAGGCACCAGTGGGCTGGGGCACACTCCAGCAGAAGGTGGATGACAGGTCAGGGCAGAAATGCATTTGAAAATATATGGAATGATGCATGGAACTTTATGTTCCAAATGCTCAAGTTGTTTTTGGTATAAATATGAGTCTTGAATTTATCTTTTATAGAATTAAAAAAACAAAACCTTTTCAAATGATTGAAATTTAATCAATATAAAATCACATATTTAAGGATAACAAAGACTTTACATAGATCAACAAATATGGGTGTGATTGTTCACAAGGCAAAAATCACAAGACAACTTTTCTTACTCAACGCTGTCTACTTAAAGCTTTTGCTTATATTTGCTTTTCAATTTCCATTCATTTTCATACAGGAAATAAAACAACCTCTTTTCTTTTTTTCTGGCATGAGTAAAACAACACATATAAATATAGCAGTGATTCTTAGATTCTTAAAATCTACATATGTATTTTTCAAGCACAGAAACATCCTGATATGAGCATTTTTTTCAATGGATTGAGATTTCCTTGTGTAGAGATCAAAGAACTCAGAAACCAGCCAAATCTCTTTCATGCTTTCAAATGATTCAGAGACTTTGTTATATAAATACAGACTCTGAAAAGTATGATGTGGTAAGCTATCATTTCACCTGAGATACAGGTCTTTTCTCCCGCTTTTCACTTAATTCATTAATTTCAAATGATAAAGTGTTTTCCAAATTATCTAAATCACATCAAGAGAATAGTGAAAGATTAGGACATATTTAAAAAGTGTATTAATTCTGATGATTTTAATCAGGTGCTATGCCAGCAACTTCAAATTTTCATTCAGCCTGGCCTTTAGTAATTTATATTATAGTGACATAAAATTCTACAAAGTAATGGATAAAGCAGCCTTTAAGATATTTCTTCAAAACAAAATCTATCCTATACAACATGTAATTACATGCCCTAAAGAAATAGAAGACTTTGGGAATCCAGTTTCTCAGACAAACTAGATTTTTCTTCATCTCTTATTAGTAAAGCAGCTTGCTCTATACATCCTACAGGAAAAGAAAATAATCCAACTCCCCTTCTGTGGACCAGCCCACTATGCTTTCCTTCACATTTTTCATACACCTTTTCCTAAAGTGCAATTAGTAGAGTGATCGACTTTCTTGATATGAAATCCCAGGGAAACAATCCCCTTAACATCATTTAAGAATAATTAACATGGAAACTCTGATTTAAATCAATACTTAAGAGTCTAAGGTCAGCACCTTCCACTACACAACTATTCCTGAAATACTAATAGCACCAATATGGAAGTAACAGAGAATATTAGTTATCATTTTTCCCTTAAAGAACAAAGTCTACAGTTGTGCATGACATGACAAATGTATAGTCTCACGAATGCCGTTATCTAACAAGTAAAATTCGGACCACAGAGAAGAAAGCTAGCAGATGAAGAAATTGCTCACCTGTTGGTAGCAGATCAACAGACTGAAGTCTAGTTGTGATGGTGTGTAGGGTGAGGATAGCAAAGGAAAGCAAAGTCGGGAATGCTTGAAAAATAAAATATTTTTAGTTAACAAATAGAAAAGCCAAGTGGTAAAAAATGGCCAATTGAATCATGAATCCTTATCTATTGATTTTAATTTCACATAAAAATCCCCTACATTGATAAGTCTCTGAAAGATATAGCTACCAACATTTTCCACATACATGTGACTTAATCTTAGTGGAAGGAAAAATTAATATTCAGGAATATTTCAGTTCAAATGAGATGGAAACAGAATAAGTATATTAATCCCTGTCTATGAGAAAAATAATCTCATGATGATGAAGTTTTCATTTATGTAAACTAAGATACACAGTTCTCCACACTCTGAGGAGACGTACACAAGCAGGCCACCATAATGAAAGTCAGAAACAGTCAATTAAATAACATCCCCAGAGACTGAGAAAACATTAGCTACATCTTAATGTCAGTTATACACCATGTGTTTTTTGAATTCAAATAACAGACTAAATGTACTTCAGTGCTTTAATCAATCACGTATATTTAAAAGTATATTCACTGTAATAATGGATGTGTGTGTGCATGCCTGTACCTCCCACATTTGTGTTTTTTCAGCAACTTCTATTGCTTACCTAACATGAAGCCTTTATGTAATTCAAAATTAAGGAAATGCAGTTATTTTCTCTTTTGCTTTTAATAAGCATCCAACCTAAGAGTACAATGGATGTGCATAACTGATCTACATCTTAAACGAAAGAAAAAGCAGAAAGAAAATTTTCCATTGTATGAGTGTCACTGAAATGTGCAGTGAATATCAGAAATCAATAGTTGTCGGAAAGTCCTGTTGGTGAGTAAAAGTAGCTCCCGTTTTCAGCAGTCTCAATTTCTGAGTCTGAAGCTGATTTCGCATTTATTGCTTGCCCCGCTCCATTAAGCAAGATGCCAATGGAAAATAGGCAGAGCAGATCATAACAAGGACCTCAACTATCATTCTCATGGTTGCCCCTCAGAGTTTTTAATTATTTTTTTCTTTTTCCCCCATGGCTGCATGTTTAATTTGTAACTCTCTTTCCTATTCTTTTTTGAAACAATTAATTGGTACATTTTAGGTACAGACAATGGTAGTGTTCTTCACAGAGAATTTATACCTGTGTGCTATATATCTTACTTCTTTTTCCTCCTTCTCAGACCCTCTCTTCGGCCTTTCTTCTCCTCCCTATTTATAAAGCTCTGTTCCCGTGTTTTCCTTCTGTTCTCTTTTTTCCTCATTCTTTTCTCCAGTGCCGCCTCCCGCTATTAAAGCAGATTTACGCAAGAGAGGGGAGCGCCTGAAATGAGTCTCCAGCTGGATTAAATTATCGCTTCTTATACTGAACATAAAAAGGAGAGCACAGGATACACAAAATATTTTCTTTTTACTGTGTTCTGCTTAAGATTTAAAACAGTTTTTACCCTAAACATATGAGGGAAAGTTTTAGTGTATATGTCCTCAATTTATTCTTATTTTATTATTAGAATTTTTTGTGTATGACATGACTTTCTTAAAATTTCAATTGCTAAAGCAAATGGACATTTTTAACTTTTTAAAAGAGAATACAATATAGTAATAATGCAATACAGTATTGTAATAATTTCTAAAATATACTGGAAATTAAAAATGATACAGAATTTCACAAAACAAAATAATATGAATTTGATAGTATGTGTTGTGCTGCATAATGTTTTCTTAAAATTAGTTATTCGGATTATCAGATATATGCATGCGAATTTATAAAGAGAAAGAAAGAAATGTTATAAGACAGTTAGAAGAAAGGAAAAGGATTTTTAAAGTGAAAAAAATAAAGAAATAAAAAAGTAACTCCTCCTTTCCACCATAGACCAGCAGAAATCCATGACTAGAATCGATTCAAGTACATAACTACTGGAATCATAAGGTACATCCATCCACATGAGAAAAAAGAAAACAAAAAAACAGCTGAAGGCTGTACCTTTGGTAGTATAAGGTGCTCCAAAATTCATTTTCACCTAGACTATCAGAATAGAACCTCATTTGAAAAGATCTTTGATGTGTAATTTTAAAGTGAGGTTATCCTGGATAACAGTTGTCTGTAATTCAAAGATTGTTGTAGTAAGAGAAAATAGGCCTAGAAATAGTCATGCAGAAAGAACATCATCAGACCACGGAGGTAGAAAACAGGGAGAGAATGGACTTCTAACTCCACCAGAAGCCAGAAAATGTCAAGGAAAGAGGCCCCCCCCCCCCAGACCCAGAAGGTGGAGCACAGCCTCTATGGGAACCTGATTTTGTCCTGCTAATATCCAGAACCATCAAAGAATAAATATCTGTTGCTTGAAGCCATCAGCAGTAATGATATATCAGCCTTGGAAAACTACTTCAAGTTATCAAAGAGAAAGTTTAAAGTAAGAGGTAGGGGACATAGTAGAAATAATCTGTTGGGAATGGCAATGAGACAAACTGAAAAGCAGATAGCAGATTCTAGAAATGTGTACCCTGGACGGAGATTAAAAATTAACCTGATGTTTTCTATATATAGTTCATAAATAAACAATTTGATAAAAGAAATAAAGATGCATGCCAGTGCAATTAATGTCACTGACCATAGAGTTTCACTGATAATTACCTAGGATATTCATATATGATTGCTTAAAATCGTACCAAATACTCTGATGTACAAATGGTCTACAGTTTACAATGGCCAACTTACAAAGAGACCAGGGAGATGACTCAGTAGAATAAGCACTTGCTTGGCAAACACAAGGGCCTGAGTTCAATCCCCAGTTCCCCCCCCCCCAAAAAAAAAAAAAGAATTTGGATGGTATAAAACACTGCGCATTCAGTAGAAACTTCTTTGAATTTTGCTTGCCTTTCCTGTGATAATGGTTTATGATAGACTATTCTCTCATGGGTCTATAGCTTTAAATCATCTGATCATGAGGGAACACAATAAGCTTTTATGTTCTCTGTTGCTCAGCAAAGGAGTTCAAGAGGTTAAATGATTTAAATGAATTTTTATTTAGAGTATTTTCTACTCTGTGAAAACACATGGTAATTTGAAAAGGATCTATGGAAGTTTTTAAATGCATGTGAATTAAAGAGCTCGTTTGTTTATTTTGAGAGACTATTAAGCCTTCTCCATTTTCTGTTTGCTTTTTATATATTGCATATCACATTTTAGTGGCTGCTGAAGGGCTAAATAGTACAAGCGTGAGTGTGCACAAATGAGTTCATAAACAACCTTGTGATAAGGTTATATGCATATATGTGTAAAGCCATTGGGCTATTTGGTTAAGACATAACTACTGGTAATCATTTAGAAGGAGAAAACTTTTAGTACTCTATTTTGTAGATATGGCTTTGTATACATGTACCTACTTTATATGAAATTTAATATGAATAATTTTGAGAGAGTTTAATAGATGATATTCAGCATTATCTCAAAATATATACTAAGAGCTCTTTCATTTTGATACAGATTAAACATTTAAAAGAGTCCATATTCATATACTTATTTAGCGACATCTGTCAACATGAAAAGGCTTAAGACCTGCATGCATTTTTCTTAAAAATTTTGAAGTTAATGTCAAAAAACATAATAATAGATTAGAGATTTTTATATTACTAGAAAAGGAAATTATCTTCAAGTAAACTTATTACATTAAAAATATTGTACTTCTTTAACAGTTTATATATAAGACCATTTTTAAGATATTTATTTCAGGAAAGATAATAAATGCTGTGGGAATAGAGAATACTAAAAGTTGAGCTTCTTTTAAAAACTTGAGTTGGCTAAAAAGATTAGGTTATTTTATAACTAAGGTAGAAAGTGTATTCACATGCTCTTAGTAACTGCAGAGCTTCAGAATTGGTCTGAGTTACGTAATACCCCCAAAGTGATTGATCTTAATGGTGTTTTGAAAGTAAAAACAGTATCTAATACACAAATTCAGGAAAATATCTTATTACTTGTGATAATGTTCACACTGGAATGTTGTTGCCAAGCTATTTCAGTTTCTTTACATGAAATTCAATGCATGCTTTATTGTAGCATAGCAAATTACACCCCTGTCACCTCCCCTCAAACAGAGCCTTCCACGTATTGTATCCACATCTTTAGTTTCAGTGGTTTTGAGGGCAGGAATTTGAGTCACTGAGGCAGGCTTTACAGTCAGACATACCTATTAAATTAAAATTATTCCTAATATTTGTCTATCAGTCATTATAATGACGAACAAGAAATACAATGGAAAATTGGATTTCAACACAATTGGCTCATGTTGACATTAAGACTAATCCCAGGGGAACATGGTGGATGCATTTTTGGTTTTCAATAAATTTTCTGCTGCCTATATGAGTGTTTTAGCAAGCAGATTTTGTTATCAGTAATGCCTATGAAAGAAGTCATGAAGACATAATAAGCCGTGTAATCATCATTATCTTTGACAATGGCTACAAAGAAAAGAAAAAAAAAATCACTTAAACCCTTTTCACTTTGATGTCAAAACAAAATGGCACACTGACAGGTACAGACTGGGTTGTGATTAAATTGCTGTGACTACAAACCTATATAAATGAATTTTCATTCATTTAGCCTTGAAATTAGAGGACGTGTTTCTAAAAGTATAAAAATAGACAGCAGAGGCAGAAATAAATCTTATCTGAAAATCTCTCTGTGAATTTTCTAATTTAACAAAAATAAAAATAAATATAAAATGAAAAAGATAAGTGGAGATTTTATTATTGCACAAAATAAACAATATTATTGCCCTTTGGAATGAAAAATATCAAGCTTATATGTACTTCAGAATTACAAATAAGTTGTTTTCTGATAATTTATTAGTTGCTTTTGCAATTCAAGCTGTATTTTACTATTCAAAAAATTCAGAGTTACGTAGGCTCTCACTTTAAACTCATGTGTGGCTGGTGTATATTAGCTAAAAGTTAGTTATTTGAAGTCCTAACAACAAAGACCGAGATAATGGAAACAGCAAGAAAAGGGTTAGTTCCTTCTTTGCAAGACACGGAAGTGATTCTGTACAGATGTGTGAAGTAAGAATTGATGTATTCCAATCTAATTTTGTTCTTCCATCCTTTTCTCTTCCACTTCACATTCTTTCCTGCATCCTTAAATTTATTAGATTTTCTTTATATCATTTGGGAAATACCACCTTGGTTTGTTTCCTGCTTACAGTTCTTCAGTTCTTGTACTTTCAAAATTACCTGTAGGTTTTTTCTTCCATAAGAACAGTTTTTTTCTTTCTTTTTTTTTTTAATGTAATTGGTACAGGGTCTCACTATGCAGCTCAGACTTGCAGTGATCCTCCTGTTTTCAGCCTCCCCAGAGCTAGGATTGCAGGTGTGCACCACCACTTCCAGAAACAGTGGCTGGCTCAGCGAGCTTGGGGCCAGGGGCAGACAGTATGTGGTGCCAGAGATCGAACTGTGCTCCCTGCAGGCGTTTAATCTACTGAGCTATCTCACCAGCCCCAAAAGTCTCTTTAATGCCAAGCAAGTCGTACCTAAAAAAAAATATTGATTTTATTATATACAAAGTCATTTGACTGAAAAATAGTTGATAGTCCTCTCAAATTTTAGAGCAAATAAACTGCTTTCTATAAGGTTGTACATTAACTTGGATAAAGAAAATGTGTCCTTCAAAATATCATGAACAAAAGTGATCGATGATGTAGAGTGTGCCTAAGGAGAATCACATGGAGAGAAAACATACTCTCAGGCTTTCACGGAGAGCACATTGGCCAAGCAATGGCCGTGACTCATCCACATGGCTGACACTGACAAAGGATCTACAATCTGAAGTACAGGATCTCAGGATAAATCCTGAGGGGATTTCACTGACCTTATCAGTCCCAAAAGCTACAACTCTTGTTGCATAGGTCTTGCTTTACCTTGGTCTTAACCATCCAGCAGAAAAGTATAAAAACTAAGTATAAGAAGTAAAGCCATGGTGTTATGTTGAGCTGTAGGGGACTCAGGTCAACAATTTCTGGCATTGCCAGTGAAGCAAAAGACCCAATACTATTATGGGCTACTGCACTCTTTTAGAATATTTTGCTGCATTAACACACCTATAATATTCAAATAATGGAACTAAACAAACAAAAAAAGGGATACAGATGAATGTCCATTTTGTGTCTGTGTATTCAAAATGCTTAGGATACATACATAGTTACATTCTCTTAATGAATAGAGGGATTTGTTCTAATAGTGTTTGTAAATAGGATATCATGTCTGCATCTTGTACAGCAATTAACCACTAGGAAGAATGTATGCAATGTGTTAATTATTGAAACTGTCCTACCAATTTGGTTTGAAACTGTCTCATTGCTATTTGTTTCTCAATAAAATTATGGAAATAAAACAAAATTTTAAAAAGCACGAACATTTGTAAGTGCAATTTAGCATCTTATTTTTGTCCATTTTCTATAATCACTGAAGCTGTAGGCATAGAGCTGTTGACAATGTTTCCCAACTCTCATTTCTTGTGCTGATGTTACCTGCCATGTTTTGATGTTGGTAATCTGTGATCATTTTGTTGTTTCCTCTGCCTAGAGTTAACTTGAGCATTATAAGGCATTTTGCTTTTCTCAGAGGAAGTACTCTCTAGTTTCAAGGATTTTCTTTATTACTTCTCTGTTTTGTGTTTTACTTCTTGATCATCTGATATTTTTAACTTCCATGTCTCTAGTAAGTTCACCTTGATTTTTCTATTCTTTCTTAAATAAAAATCTGTAGCCCATGAAAAAAATAGAAATAAAAAATAAAGTGTGAAGAGCATTTTCTTATTTCCCAGTCATGCCCTCTGATAAATGAAATAGTTTCATCACGAAATCCACTCCTTCCAACATTGAGATGAGTGTAAGACTTCACACACACACACACACCCCACATTAATTGAATAGAAAAAATATATTTTGTTGGAGTTGTTTGACTGACAGATGGTGATTAGCATAACCCTTGTCCTAAATCATGCCACTTAAAAAGGAGGTGATAATGCCTTGGGGCCTTGAAACATGACCATGCAGAGGGAGACACTGGAGTGTGAATGCTGTGCAAAGTC
The DNA here is from genome assembly GCF_000260255.1 of Octodon degus. Lineage (NCBI taxonomy): Eukaryota > Metazoa > Chordata > Mammalia > Rodentia > Octodontidae > Octodon > Octodon degus. Next base: position 6,901,703 of record NW_004524726.1, read on the forward strand.
CATCCCTCATACCGTCAAACCTTTCCGCACCAGGAAGAGGAAGTACAGGTTACCAGGGTGGAGAACATGTGGCTTGCATATCTGCAGCAAGCTTCCACCAGTATTTCATCTTTCTTCTGTACAATAAGTTAATATGAAATTAGTATTATTTAGTATATAATCTACCTAATGCTAAAATTTTAATAAAACTATCACAAATAGAAAAGAAAGTTACCATCTCAATGTGTCATATTTTATTGAAAGTTAGTGATGATATGTATATGGTGGGAAATACAAATGCTCATTGCCTACATACATCATACATGCAAACATGTATGCACAGAAAGGCTTAGAGAACCAACAGAGAGAGGCAGTGTCACATGGGAACTTCCAGCATCCCTAGCCATGCCCTTCTAGCAGCTTTTCCATTCTTCCACTTTTTGAGCTCCTTGTCAGCATCAACAGTTCAGAGTGTGACAAAGAAAAGGACAGCAGGACAGTGCTCTCATGTGGATCCCTGTGGATCACTTAAAGGCCAAGGACTGCGGTTTGGGGCACATGTGACTGCACATGTGACTGCTTCGCATTCAGCAGTATTCATGAGGGATGTTAGACAGTGGGGGCAGTGAGAAAACACTCAAACCACTCCTTGACGTTATCTGCCTGCTATGCTTGAATTAAAATTTCAACCCTATTAGTAAAACTTTTACATATATTTAATAAATAATATTTGGAATTTATGCTTTTGAGAAAAGACTAGGTTGAGTTTGGTAAACGCCAGTAGCTAGAATTAAGATTCAATACAACATGTGTTCAAGACCAGCCTAAACTGCATAGCATGACACAAAGACAAAAAAAAAAAGTCAAAAGATAAAATACTGTTCTTTGCCTCTAGTTCAATATATCATGACCGTCTCAGAATTTCCAGCCATTGATCATGTACCACTGTACTTCTCTAATGGGGGACTGCTTTCAGAATAATGGAAAACCTAAAGCAGATATATGCTCCTGAAAAAAAAAATTCTTTTTTTTTTTTTTTAAATTTTAGTATGGGAGCTACAGGATCTCCCTATACAGATTGGACTCAAAGTGATCCTCCTATTTTTAGCCTCCCAAGTGCTGGGATTATAGGCAAGCACCACCACACCCACCCTTGAAAAGGAAAATTCTTAATAAAATAGAATTCAAGATATTATTTCTTTATTGACCAAATATCAACATAATTAAATGGGAAACTATGTCATGATTGCAATTTAAAATCTGAGAAACAATCAAATACCACTAGTTGGGAGCCCCATCAGAGCTCATTAACTGTTCTCTGACTTGAGTTTTAGAGGGAAAGAATATTTGAGAAAAATAAGGAAAATAAAAGTATCTCACCAGGACCATACACCAGTCAGCAGCAGATCACAGTGTAGAGCACATATTAACTTTGAAACATTCCTTTCTCTCCCCTGCTCTCTTCAATTTATACAACACTGTAACAAGGTAATTTGATAAACCACAAAAGAGGATGCCAGCTATCTTTCTTTGATACTTTTAGTGAAGCAACTACTGTTTTTAAAAATTATTTTCTACCAGATTTTAATAATGAGCAACAGTAATGGGAAAGGCTTATTTTTCAATTTTACTATTTAACCAGTATCTACATAGAGCTATAACTAGTGACAGAAAATACAGCTTATTTACATTTTATATGAACACTGTACAAAAAATCTTATTTTCAAAATTGCCTTTTCTAAATTTTTCTATCTAGTTCAAGATTCCATGTATATGACTGACTGCTCACTAACAGACTGACAGCTATATTAATAGATTCATTTTATATGTTTCCGAAGGCGCTTGAACAATATTGACAAAACATCAAACAAAAGAAAATATTAATTCTCAAAATCCAGCTTTTTTAATTTCTTAAAACAAACATATCCATCTAAGCTACATCCCTTGAAGCTTTTACACAGTTTGAATCTCAAAGAAGATATAATTAGATATAATAGTTTATATTCTTTTAGGGATGAGAGGAATTTTAGATACGCAATGTCTGTTTTTCAGATAAAAATACTGAATTCAAAAGAGTGGCAAACTATCTCCTGCTATGAAGTCTGGTTTGTCACCAAAATTACATGTACCTACGTATTTTTTCTTTCTATGTCACTATGCTGTAATAGTCCATAAAAATTGACCACATACTATATTGTAATAATTAAAAATTTTTCAAAAGTGGGAGAGGCTGCTACTAGTGATCATGGCTGAACAACAAGTAGAAACATGTTTTTCAAAGTAGACCATGAAATGATAATCCTGCCAGTAAGGTGAATAAAGGCCAAGGTTAGCAACCTTTACATTGTTCTAAAAAGAATATTTATTTATTTTATGTTTATGGTTGTGGCAGGTCTCACTCTACGCAGCTCAGACGCGTGGTGATCCTCTGGAGCGCTGCCTGGCTCCGGGTGCCCTGGCGGTGGGGTGGGCAAGGCATGGGGTGCTGGGGATCAAGCCACTATCCCTGCACTTGCCTAAGCTTGCCTAATCAGGCACTTTAGCCCACTGAGCTATCTTGCCGGACCTAAAAAGAACATTAAAAAAAAAATAAAATTGTCATTTTATTCCAATAACCTTAACTCTCATTTTTCTTGAAAATAATATGAATCTTTGATATTTCAATATTGAAAAAATCTCAATTTCATCAATTTATTGGAAAGAAGTTTCCTGCAGAAAACTAATGGAAAGATAGGGAAAGTGATATAAAATATCAATTTAACAAGTCTAAATCAAATTAAAGATTATAAAATACAACAATTAAAATATTTTAAAAAGCTAATAAATAAAACAGATTGTTAGTAAAGATAAGGTCATTTTGATAAAAAGTATAAAAAAAAATTAGGTCCAGAATGAAAATGTACGCATGCAGAGAAAATGCAAATTAGTTATACAAAATAGAAAGCAAAATATAAAGGGCAAGTCTGATGAAAGTGTTCTTGTGGCACTTGGCAAATAATGAAATTATGACAGATCAATAATTTAAATTATAAACATACTTGGGTGAATAGGTTCTTAAAACTTCAGGAAATTAATAGAAATAGCCAAAATCTCATTTTTTTCTAATTTGGGCAAGAAGAAACAAAGGTATAAATTATTTCACACACACACAAACTTTAAAATCACAAGTCAGTGAAATATAGCTAAATATGAACTTTATAATATCACTTCTGACGCACTATCAATGGCAACAAGAGAATGTACATGCATTACAATGACACAGATAAAACCATTCAGATATACCATCACTAGTAATTATGCAGGACATTAAAAGGTCGTGGCAGTGCTTTATCTAATAATGCTAGCATTCTCTCTGATACTTTAGATCTGTGCCTTGAGCTAAACTGCTGTCAGAATGCTCTATTTACGAACTACAGAGTCAGAATGGGGAAGATGCCAGGGCTATACTGATGATTTCTCTAGTCCTTGAGTTGTTTGACATGGAATACTTAGATAATATTTTATTCTCATTTTCTACATGGTACATCCTCAAATCTATGCTACATAATGTGAAAGTGACTGCTCATTTGAGGTGCTGGGCTCTGAGATCCATCTTTAGAAATATACGAGGCCATTTTATAAGACATCATCTATGATTTTTGTATGCCTGTGAGCTGAATGAATCTGCTTTAATATAAGAGGTAATATGGATAGTATGTTGGAATATTTTTTGAGTGGGCTGGTGTATTAAATTGTACCTGTATACTAGGTCAGTTGAACTCACTATGCCAAACTATTGATTAATATTTTAAGAATCACATTATGGCATTTGGTATTTTTCAGTGACAAAAATAACTGAGAAAAATGAACTATTCAAGCTCTACAATACACCTGTTTTCTAGGAGAGTTTCTCTCTCTCTCTCTCTCTCTCTCTCTCTCTCTCTCTCACACACACACACACACACACACACATGCACACACACACACACAGCTCTATGTGTGATATGGTTATGGATGGAAGGAGCTGAAGAATATCTGAGGTGCTCAATATGTTCTTTCAAATTTAAAGAATTATAAAACCTCAAATATAATCATGAATAATGTTATTTCACACAATAAAGATGAGCTAAACTTATTCAGTATACAGTACTCCAGTACTAGAAACATTGGCTTTGTGTTTTGTTTTTAAGCCCTTTCAAATCTTTTATGTAATGGTACACGCTATATTTTGTTTTGAACTGCAGGTTAACCATATAAACTCGATTGTCTTTTTTTCAAACTAGATTTTTATAATCCAACATTTGAACGCTGATTTTCTTCAAAGTGAAAGAAAATGTGTAACCAATTTCCTAGTCTATTTTCCTACTTGTCAATGAAATTTGTGTCTGTAAATATTTTCTAGGAGTAACACTTGAAGTTAATAAATGAAGGGTCTTAAAATACTATAATAGCAAAGTAAAAAACCCTATATACAGTGCTTCATTTTATATGTAATTTTTCCATTTTCAATATAGACATGAAATCCATATAATTTATTCAGGGCCACAGAGATAGCTCAGTAGAATAAGTGCCTGCCTGGCAAGCGCAGGGTCCTGAGTTCAATTCCTGGTACGACAATAAATACAAATAAAAATAAATCTATTCAGAATTTTTTATAAATCTATGACAAAACAAAGTACCACTCAAAATAAAAACCTTACTTGGTAAAATATCTATACCCGAGTTGCATATGCTCACTGCCACATACTCAGAAGCTCTGTGTATGATATGGTTATGGATGCAAGGGACTGAAGAATATCTGAGGTGCTCAAGTATGTTCTTTCAAATCTGAAAGAATTATAGAATCTCAAAGTTTAATCATAAATAATGTTATTTCACACAATAAAGATGAGCTAAACTTATTCAGTATACAGTACTCCAATACTAGGAACACTGGCTTTGTGTTTTTTTTTTTTTTTCAGCCCTTTCAAATCTTTTGTGTAATGGTACACAACATTTTTTGTTTTGAACTGCAGGTTAACCATATAAGGTCTATTGTCTTTTTTTAAAATCTAGAACATTTGTATTTCTATAAAGACTATCATTCTTTTTCAGGCAATGTGATTTTTTATCAGATGATTCACAGTTAACTTCTGGTAGAAATTGGAACCCTGAATAGCCGATAACTTGGTAAAAGAGTGATTCATGATGCAGATAAGAAACAGATGGCTTCCTAATTTCATTTAGCCCATTTTGTTTAATTTTCCAAGAGTATTGCATTGATTTCATTGTGAACTGTATTCATTATATGTTAAACATATTAACATAAATCTAAAACGAAAACTTTAAAAATATTGTAATATCTCTTCTGGAAAAAGAAAAGAAAAAGAAAAATACTTTTTGGATTTCTATTAAAAAATAATATAAAACTTTGCTAAATCCATGTTGTACAATATAGCTACCTGATATATATATATAGTATTACAACTTATGAAAGTCTGGTAAAAAAGAAATGGAAACTCTGCCTGATTACATAGTGCTTTTACTTAATGAGAAGAATCCCATGAAATTCAATGAAGAGAGAGGCATCAAAAGAAGAAGAAGGAGGAGAAGGAAGAGGAGCAGGAGGGGAGGGGGAGATTCCATAAGGAATAGAAAACAGCTTTCATAAAAGATGCCCTCGACTTAATAAAAGGAAATGATTCCACTTGAAAGAATTTCTTAATGATTTCTTCAAAACTACTTGAAATTTTAAAAAATTTTAATATTATTAAAAACAAACCAAGTGGGCAATTATCAATTTGTTGAGAGTGTCAATCAACCCTGTATGTGGAGAGAATTTAAGTAGATGAAAACACTGCTAACCTTCATATTTGACTCCTTCTACTTAGAAAAATTTTAGCAGATTTCTGTAGTTGAAAAGGAAAAGCAATAGGGGTTCTTTCCAATCATGCATTTCAATTATAATCTCTTTCTAATCATTACTGTTAATATGAAAACTTACATCTTATAAAAATACATTAGCAGATTTTTCTAGTGTAAATGATAAATTTAACTTTCACCACAAAAAATTTCAACCCTATTAATACTTTACAATATACATAATATAGTTAACTGGATGCAAGTTATGATAGTTGCAATTAAAGAAACTTTTAAATCTTTGGTTATTTGCCTGAAAGATATTTTTGTTTACAAAAACTATTCATATTTCCATTGGAAATAGCATTGCCATATTTGTCAATATTTTATTATATTCTGCTACTTTACTTGATTAATATGGTTTTCTTATACTGGGAGAGCTAAAATATCATAAATGTATATGCTATTATAAATCTACTTTTTGAACATTTATAAAATCACAGAAATTTGGCTATCTAACTGTAAAAATTTATGATATAAAATCTGCAAAGTTTGCTGTTTTCTAGAATCCTAAGAATATTTAAAAAATGTTTGCTATTAAACTTGAATGTAAAATTTTAGAAAACCAAAGAAAGAGTCACAAATATATACTAACCTTTTATTCTTATTTTGTTCTAAGAACTATTACTATGATGTTGTTATTTGCAAAAAGGAATAGAATGGTCACAATTTATTCCTATATGTGAATTTAAATATGTCATGAAGTTCCTCGATAAACTTCATCTCAAGAAAGGAAGTGATTGCTTTTAGCGCTGAATGTCAAGTGTCCCTGAACCCAAACATGAAAGGGACTTATTCTGCATCAACAGCTGACAAAAGTAAGCAGAACCAAGTTGTGTGCTTCGTTGTCCACTCTGATACCCAAAGCACACTGGCAAAGCACAGACGTTAATCCACCAATAATGTCCACTGAAACATAATCTCTTTTCTACTCACATGAAAGCAACATGTAAATGACAAAAATTTTAATCAGCAAAGACAAATTAATACATAGAAAGGACTGGATTCTAAGTAGAGATAGTAAATGTTGAATGTATATTATACCTCATTGATCCATAAGGGATAAATTTACTCTACTTTACTAGTCCAAGATTATTGTTCCTTCAGAAAAAAATTAGGCTTAAAAATTATAATTGCTAGGTTGTACATTAAAGATGGTTTGATATCCTTTCAAATAATAGAGTAAATATATTTCTTTCCAGTGAAGGCAAAATGTGGTGGTTTTTTTCTTTCCCCATATATACCCTTTGTTCCTAGCTTGCTATCTCTTTTTCTTATTTTATATAATTCCTTTTTTTCTTCATTCTTTTATATTATGTGAAAACTCATATCTACCTTGAGTGGGTTTGTATGCAAACCTTGAATTGGCCTGTGTCATTTCACAAAACCAAGAAGTTACTTAATGTTTTAAATGTAAATTCTCAACACACTCTAAACTACTGGTTTATACCACAGACTATATTGAGAGAAGGTAACCAAATCTTCTCTTCTCCATGTGCTTAAATTGGATTTTAAACTATTTAAAAAGAAAAGCATAATTGCTGCTTGTTTCTTTAGGTCATTGAAAAGTTTTCTAACAATCTATTTTCTAACTATCCTATTTGTTAATCATTCTATTTAATTGAATAAATGAAATTTTCACTTACTATAACATGTGTGTGTCCTAATTAGCAGGTACACTGAGCACCAATGAAGTGCTTAATAAAATGTAAAATACTGGTGTTTATGTAGCAAAAAGGCCATTATCTTCTTAGTTCTCAGAGAATTATAGAAACATCCTGACCTAGCTCTTTGGACACACTAGAGCTGCCATCCAGCTTTGGATACTGGGTTAATATACTCTAGAATGACACAACTGACAGTGGCCTACTTTGGATCTCTCTAAGGACTGGAGAAAAAATAGACTATTAAATAGAAAAATTATAATACTATATACTGCAACTGTTTATCTTTGTAGCCTGTAGCAAAATGAACCCCTGAAAAGTTTAAATTTGTAAAATAATTGAGTGCTAGGCTCAAGAGAAAGCACTTCACGTTGGGAAGGGCTAAGTAAACAGAAGATAAAAACTCATTTTAGTGATTAAAACTAATGTTAATTTGTTTATTCCAAATGAACTCATACAAACTGCATCTTAAAGACTAAGTTTCCTGTTAACTTTTGATGAACAAGTGTTTGTAGCACTTTCAGGACGTGCATGTGTATGTGTAAAAGAATGCGTTCTTAGTGCTGCATTGTCATCAAAACTTTTTGTACCTTTTACTTACTGGACTCTAACAAATTCTGTTTATAAAAAGCATGTAAGGTATCTCTGACATTTTACACATAAGAATTTAGCTATCAAAGATATGCATACACCTGGCTATGCTACTCGTGGTTTATAGCTGAAAGAATTAAAAATAGCATTTTATAGTAATAAACACATGCCAACATTTATAGTGGTGCAATTCACAAGTGCTAAGTTGTGTAAAAACCCTACATGCCTATCAGTGGATGAGTGGGAAAAAATGTATACATGCACATGAAATATGTAGCCATAAAGAAGAATGAGAATTTTAGAGTTGGAAAGCAGAACAGAGGGTACAGGAAAGAAATTGAGACATGGGTTACAGTTATGATAAAAAAAAAAACTTGTTATATGAATGCAACAGCATACCAAACCACTTCATTAGTTTGTATTACTAATATCATGGGTAAAAATAAGTGCAAATGAATGAAAGAAAACCACTAAAGGTGTGGTTCAATGGTAGAGAGTTTATGCTTAAAATCTTACATTCAATTTTCTGTATTCAAAAAAAAAAAAATGTCTGAAGGGCTGGCCAAATAGATCAGCAGATTAAAGCACCTGCTTAGGCAGACACAGGGGCCAGGGGTTGGATTTCCGGGCCTGCTGTGCCAGCCCCGGGCCCAGAGCATGCTGAGATGGCAGTTGAGACTGGGCATGGTGGCGCATCCTTGTAATCCCAGCTCTTAGGAGGCTGTAAACAGGCGGATCACTAGGAGTCCAATCTAGTAGTGAGACTCTGAACAACCTGTAGGCCCTTCCCTAAAAAATACAAAAAATAAAATAAAAAATAAAAATAAGATGTGCTACAAAACAGTTTCACATACAGAACTTAAATGAAAGTAGCTACTGAGTTGCAGCAATTACACTGCACTGTAAAAACTACTGCAAAGATAGCAAAGATAGTCCTGCCTTTTCAGACATTTAAAATCATACCTTTGACTAAGAAAATACCTTAAGACTCACACACCTACTTCTAGCTTTCACATCTTCGCCGTCGGGTCAATGCTGAATTTTTGTCACATCAAGTTTTGGCTGATTTCATTTTTTACCTAACTTAAGCAACACTGAAATATAAAACTCAAAGCCAAATGTTGTGTCACATGACTAGAGTCTCACCCAGTTGGGGAGTTCAGATAGCAAGGATTGTTTTAGACCCCAAATTTGGACCAGAGTGAGAAATGTGTGTGTGTGTGTGTGTGTGTGTGTGTGTGTGTGTGGTGTAGGTGGTGGTTGCTGCTGTTGTTAGGTTTCCCTTATGTGATATTCTGTATATGTTTGTGTAAAACCAGTCTTTACTTAGTATTGCAATGCAGCCTTTTAGTTTGTACACTCTGTACAATTCATAAATTGGTAGTATCCTTACATGATTCTTTGACATGAGTCTCTAAAATATGATGTGAACTGGTATTTATATAGGAATGATAACACTAAATATTTAAAAGTGTTTCAAACTTGAGAAAAATCAAACCTTATAAAATGTCTTTTTCTAAAAGTATACTTCATAAAGACAATAGCAGGCAATAAAACATTAGAAAAATGAATAACCATATCTAATTAAAAATGATTACTTGAGTGGAATACCATGTTTTACAACATTTTTTTTTTTTTTTTTGGAACCGGGGATTGAACTCAGACCCTTGCGCCTGCTAGGGAAGCGCTTATTCCACTGAGCCATCTCCCCGGCCGTTTTACAACATTTAACCCATTTCTAAAAGATAGTTCTGCATAAATGAAAATTTAAGAAATAAATCAATTACCATTTAATTTTTGTGTCCTCCTGCCTTAATATTTGAAATAAGATCCACATTATTTAAGTAATTTGATTTCCTTAAACATTGCCAGCTTTTAAGTAATTTGATTTCCTTAAACATTGCCAGTACTGTATATAGAATACACATCCATTTTGACATACCTGTAATTTGCCTATAAATAGGTTAAAACCTTAAAAAATAAAGTTTGAAAAAAATAATGCAATTTTTAAATAAATCTGAATTTATTTTTTGAATTTTGAGAATTACTTTATTAAAGTATTCAGGTTCTAACCCTTTGGCATACTTAGGAACTTATGTAAACATATGAAATTGCTTTATTTTTTATTTCAAATGGATTTCAATTCACAATGAGTTATCATATTCATGTGAAAAAAATGCTGAACTGAATTTAAATGTTCACCTTTATTACTTCTGTGAACATTAATGTTCTTGGCATTTGTAAACTGAAAATATGTGAAAGCTGAAGTAGTGGTGATTGTTGTATCCCTGGATACGAGCAGTCAGGAGTGTTCAACTCCAATCTAGGCACATCACGAATTTTCTTTTTTGGCTGTAGGAAAGCTGAGAAAGTCAAGTATTAATTTTTGCTCAATTCAAGCAATCCTTTAGACTCCTACAAGTGCATCAGCATATTCTTGAGAGAAATAGATTTAATATGATTAAATAATAATGTTCAAATGATTATAAATTCAATATTATATTATATTATATTATAGAGGTCACTGTAATTCTTAATGTGTATACATGTATATATGTATAAACTGTTTTAAATTGAAATGGTAGCTTTGGAAATAAAATTTATCCAGTTCATAAGCTGAGCTTGGAAAGCTAAACAAGCATTTCTTTCCCACCTCTTTATCAATGAAGACTTTTATATGAGTCTAGAAAACAATAGGAAAGAAAATGTAATGCTGAATCTGAAAGGAATGAATGTTAAAACACAAACTGACTTGTTTTCCTGTTGTTGTTATTCTATTTGGCATTTTTTAGTTCAATTCATATTGCATCTTTTTATATTGCCACTTTTAGAGATACATTCCATTAAAAGAATATGAAATACATATAACATTTTAAATTTCCCAGATGTAGTCTTATATATTAAAACATTTAAATTACTTTAGAAATAGCTGAACTAGTTTATGGTGCATCTTAACTCATTTTAATGTAAAAGCTTTAAAAGTCTTATCTCAATGCAAATAAAATTGCTAAATGTCAGCCTACTTAACCTCAAAATACATTACAATATATTCATGTAAAAATTTAAATTAACACATATATAATTAACTTAGTAAACTAAGAGATCAGTCAAAGTCACCTTCCCTTGATAGAAAGAGACGAAAATTAGCAGTATGTTCCAAGCACATGGCTGAAACATTGAGAATTCCTCATTTATTTCTCCAGAAAATTGTGGACCATTTAGTAATAAGCATAGAACTGTTATTGAAAGCATGGAAATGCTAAATATCAATGTCTGAATACCAGAAAATAGAGGATGAAAAGAAGTACAAAAAATGTTATCTGCCTGCACCATGAAACATTATCAAGTTAAAATTATCTTTCTGAATTTTATAAGCCTTTTAACTTCCTGTTCTCAGTGGCATTTATTAAACCATAAGTCACCTTAAATTGGTTTACTTGTATTAAAATTTAATAAGCTCAACTATACTTTTAAAATGAAAGACACAGTCTAACATGCACTCATAGTTTTGCTTTTAGTTCAAAAATAAAATACCTTTATCAGTTGGTATAATACTAATATGATTATATTAATATGCTTATTAACAAGTCAAAGTCTTTAAGTATACACCTTCATTTTTGGTAGCAAGTCAAATTATTGTGCATAAGCCATTTTAATCTGTCAATTAAACATTAAATGACTTTTTCTCACGAATTTCCTTTTAAGCTACCCATTGCTACTTGTAAATACTCAGGGAAAATGTAGATAGTTATTTACAATGGATATAACTTTTAATCAATGCATGTGCATATATAAGTAATAAATAGCTTGCATTCCTTCATTTTAAAAATGAAAATGAAAATGTTAACATAAAACAAACCATAACAGAGCCAAATAGAGAATATTTGGTTTACCTCTCATGTTATTTGTCCACTGTGTTTAAGTTTTGGATTTTCTGAGAAACACTATTTATTCTATTAATTTTTAAACTCTCTGTAGCAGGCTGATTGTAAGTTTAAATTTCTCCTAAGAAAGCTGTCCAAGTGAGAATATTAAAAGTACCCTTTCATTTAAAAATAAACATCTATTTTGGATAGAAATTATATATTATCATCCTACTAAATGCTGTTGCATGCTATAAATATGGCTATAAATTAAGGTACTTTGTTTCAAATGAACAATTTGCTACATTTTCATTATTTGCTTTTATTAAATAATAGAATTTTGGTTAAAATAATTCAATATTTGGTCATAATTACTTCATGTTTGATTTTGGAAAACACTTTTGACTAAAAGCTTGGAAGTTCATACAAAAGAATTATAAATTTATTAGACTCTGAGTAACAACAGAGAGGAGAAAGTACAATGCAGACATTTTCCTAAGGTTGTAATTTTTAACTCAAATGCATGTTGCTTAACTGTCTGCAAAACGCTCCTGCCAAAATGTTGATGCTGCATTTAAAATCCACAAGGGACACTGTTTTTAAAGGTTATACAGTTATACTGTCAAACGAAGGGCAAAGAATATAGCTTAGAGTAATGCAATTAGTGAGCATGCCGTGGTGAGATTACCATTAAAAATGAGAGGAGGCACGTAGCAGGGCCATCGCATTTATATCACACGTAGAAATGATACAATATTAGATTTATATTTCTAGATCATTTATTGTATCATTCTTTCAAATACATGAGAACTTTCAGTTTTATTCAGAAGTAATAATCCATGATAGCTACAAAATAAATGCATTATTAAAATGTCATGATTTTTAATTATTTCACCTTTCTGTTTAGTTTCAGGGGCATAACTTGATGAAACAAAGTATAGTCATTGATGAGTATTATGGTAATATTTTTTATTTTTTAAAGTTACTGTATTTAAAAACTCTACTTTCTTTTATATTAGTAACCTCTTTATATTATAATTGGATTAAAGATCTTTGAATATGATCCTTTAAACTTTTTGTTACATGAGCCTATTATAGTAATTCTTAAAACTAATTTGTAAAAACACTTTTTCCCAACTAATGAAAAAGCATAAAAAAGTCTTATATTAATATGATGAGGATGCTCCTCTAAAAAGTAAAATTATTTTTATACATGATTTCTGAAATTTATTAAGATGTGAAATCTAATTATTATAATATTTCCTTCTTGGACATTAGACTTGTTTTGCATGTGCAAATTTTTAAGAATAGTAATAGAATTTTTTTTGTAATATAATTTTTTTCTACCTTGTTATTTTAGTTTCTGATAAAGTTGAAGTTTTTATCAAGAACTTTAAAATATTCATAGGCTTTGAAACAGTAACTTTGTTCCTAGTGTCAAGTCTTAAGAACATATTCAGATATATTATTATACCATTCACAGAACATTATTTGCAAGTATAATTAGAATATTCCATTATTTATAAAAGGAGGTATAAATGTGTATTTTTTTCTAAAATAATAATGTGCCAATAAAGAACTGTTGTACATCTTGGAATACTGAATTGAATAAGACTCATGTTCTTAAATGTAAAAATCAGAAAGTTTTTACTTAATATATAATGTTAGGGTTAAAAAAAAAGCACAATTACATATTTTCAATGACTTCATAAATGTGCATACAAAATATACCGTTTAAGTGTGTGAATATATACATAAAATAATTCTGTTTATATATGTGTGTATATATTATGGAAACATAAATGTATCTTCAAATGTTTATATTTTGTTTGTAGTCTAAAATTCCCACAAAGTGTGGTATTTTGTTGCAAGAGAATTTCTTCTAGGTGAATTAAAAAAAAAAAAAAAAAAAGTTGACGTTGTGTACAAGGAATCACAATCCTTTCCAATTTTTCAGGATTATTTGCAATCACTTTCCATTCTCCCCTTTCCCTCCATGATGCCTACACCTACCCCTAACCCATCTCTCACATCAAATTCCCTGGACTTTGTGCTTTTTATTGACATACTACAAACAGGAACCACACTCATCATTTCTGCTTGGGGGAATGCTCTTCTCAGAGAGAACGCGGGCTGTTTCCTCACAACTTCATGCTTCTCCTCCACTGCACAGCACTGTGTGCTGGACAGTGACGCTTGCCACTAGGGCTCTTCTCTACTGTTCCAGAACATATCTGGCCTTTAAGGTTACTTTCTAAAGTATGCTAAATGAATGAATCTTATTGCCCAGAGATATTTTTCACTATCAATCTACAGTCATTATTTTTATCATAAAGTAACAGTAGAATTGCTGAAAATTTGGATAAGCACAAGTGAATTTCCTCTCTAAAGAATTCAAATTTATTAATAATATTAATGTAAAATGAATTATTGTCTTTTCTAAACCGAGAAATGACTTGTGGAGTCTCTCACATGAGATTTAAAATGGCAATCCCCTTTGGCTTTCCTATATGCAGGATTGCAAGGTGATCAGACAGATTTGAGATAATTTAGTTTGCGTCTCTTATTGATGCATACAACATTTATCAGCTACCTAGGAAAGTTAGGAAAGGCTCAAATCAAAGGTAGGTATACAACTGACATTACCACTGAGTTCCTTTGATGAAGTCTACTAATTCCTACATTATTACAATGATGCTAGTGAGATACTAAAGTATCTGAACACAACAGAACGTTTATGTCAAAACCGATGCAACTCCGACATTTTAATAGCAATAGCCATTTGAAAGCAATAAGAAAGAAAACTCAATTAAAGGAGAATGATCTTGTTTCATGAAAGTAGTTATTAATCTTACTGTTTTGCTGACAAAAATAAACGCATTAATACGTGTCAATCAGTACCAAAAAAGAACATTTTTAGACAAAGAAAAAAGATACCTCGAGGTTTTCAATGTCTTAACTACATAACTATCTAAAGATAAAAATCCAAAATTTCTGAAAGCTTCAGAGAAAGATGTTGGATTAATCTTTTTCACTGGAGAACAGCTTACCAAAATGTTTGCGCTGCACTGCACGCTGAGGAATCTAAAGTCACAGTGCCTCTTCACAGTTAATACAGATTAAGCCATCATGACAAAGTTTACATCTGATGGAATGGAAGACAACCTATCTTGTGCAAAGACTTTTCTAGCTCCCCTGAAGGTGCTGCTTCCCCAGTCTCAGCCTTGAGTCACTATGTCACTGGTGAATGCAATGACACAGTATTTCATCACGGAGCTTGTGTTACCTATGTGCTTCTGTGGGAAAAAGCCCATTATTCCTTTTAGGTATTTTTTGTGAAATCAGTGTCCCAATATATAGTGATTTTCTCTGTTTGAATAGTAGCATTGTAGCACACCTGACTATAACAAATGAAAGCATGGTATTGGACCATAATGCATGTAAGTATCTTTCACATATCTGTTTTCCAGAAAATCACTGCCTGGCTACTCTTTTGGTAATTTAATTGTAGATTTTTTTTAACTCAAGTAAAGACAACGCCAATTATTAAAGAATAAAGGAGAATTGCAGTGAGAGTGGCAAAGGAAGAGCAGAAAAATTGCTGTCAACTGAAGACTCCTTGAGTATGTTCGGATCATGAGGGGACAGTCACTATGCTTGCCCATAGATGAATCCACAGGCTTTCAGAGTGGAATGTTCTGGAGAAGGTGGTGAGCACTGGGAGGTGGTTTGCTAGGATATGCTGCAGAAGGTGTTGCCTTCACTAGGCTGCCTCCCTGCCCTGTGCCTTCTGGGCCCCAGAAAATGGGTAGCTTTATATCACTTTGCCTTTCCACAATGATGTTTGGTCTCCCTTCACACCAAAGCCATGAAAGCATCTGATCATGGACTGAAACCATGAAATAAAAGTAAGCCTCTCTGCACATTTTGCATTTGTTGTGAGACTATTTACTGATGGCTCTTGAGTCCAAAGCATTTATTATGAGACAACTTCCTGTCATTAGCACTTTCACATTGCTTTAATAGGTTAATTGTCCTAGGAGACAGCAGATATCAACAATTTTTATATTTTATTTTCATATTGACAACTAGTGAAATTTCTTCCACACTAAAGATGTTTTTGTAAAATTAAACACACATTGGCCATATGCTGTATTATATTTTTAGTGGAAAATTGGTTAAATTATAGATAGTTTATCTTATTTTCCCTTAAAAAATGTTATAGGTATCAAGGTGTTGCAGGCAGCCAAGTTAGACAGAAATGTTATAAGCAGTCAGACAGGGCCAGGCCCTCAAGGAGACAAGATGGAAGACAAGGTGATTTTGCAACTTAGAAGAGACAGACACTCCCATATGGGCCACACACCTCAAGACCAAGACAAAATGAGGAAGCACAGCTACATACTTCTCTAGGGATGGGCATTAGGGATTGATATACTAAGCAGTATCAATCAACTGAAAAGAGCCCAAATAAATCACTAGCCCAATCCCCCAACAGGAAGAGACCCTGTTCTAACATGACTCCCTTTCCCATTTGATACTGGATTTAACCAGTTTTACCTGAGCAATGGTGCTTGTAATCCCATTGGTTTACCATAGTTTTGTCCCACCTCATGCCCAACTAAGCAGTTCCCATGTCTTCTCCACCACCTTAGACCCACCTCACCACATGGTTTTCCTCTATAAAAGTCCCTGCAAGAGACAACTTCACGGGGGAACTACCCACTCGGCCCCCCCTCCTGTCCCTCTCTTGGACAGGAGCTTTCTTTCTCTCAATAAATATATTCTGCTCATAACCTCCGTTTGTTCCTAAAATTCAATCTTCGGTTTTAGAGAACACAAACTCGTGCAGGTCAGGTCCAGAGATCATTTATCCCTATGTCATTTGGAGGTTCCCTATATTGTTCGGAGGTCACCCACTTGAGACCAGTTTTTCTTCCCTGTATCAAAGGCAGTTTGTCCCAGGGATGGAAAGCTGACCAGATAAAAAATCATAGATAGTCAGAATAATTAAATAAATAGGATGATTAAATATATTGTATATAGTATTTCAAAATCTTTACAAGGAAGAGTTTTGAATGTTTTACCATAAAGAAACAGGGAATATTTGAGGGACTAAATATGCTTACCCCAATCAGAACACAGTACAATGTACACATGTATTGAAATACTTCATGGTAATTCATAATTATGTACAATTTTGGCTTGAAAACAAAATTTTAAAATCAAAAAAAAAAGAATATTTCTAACTAGCTAGTCATCTATTAAAGGTAAATTTAAGTCTAGTTGATATTGTCTAATTGATGTTGACTATTGAATCGAGCAGCTCTTTGCCAAATCACACACGACAATATCCTTAGAAACCCCCCTGACACCAAGGAGACTGCTTCACGTCACCCAGAGGGAATGGCAGCGCCCTCGCAGTCACTGCTGTTTTGTGGGTCATGTTCAAATTCTAAATTTCCCACTAGTTTTCCTTCTTTTAAAGTTTCATAAGGAATTTATTTTCTAGTTGTGGCATATAAGGCATAAAAGTATTTTTAATAATGAGCAGCAGAAATGTGAAGAACAAAATAGAAATAAATCAGTTAAAATTTCATTTTATCAAATGAATTAGAATGAGAAAATGTCCCATAGTCAGACTTATATACATTAGCTAGTTTTCTGGATACCTACCAGATTAAGTGCAAAGACCACAGCTGGAAAGTTTCCTGTTTTCTTAGGTTATGTGTGAAGATGTGCATCACTAAATACTCACCAGAAAATGCTAAAATCACCATAGCAAAGAACATGTGCGACAGAGCACAGCGACATTCTAGGCTCAAAAATTCTAAGCAATTTTTGATAGATGCTCAAAATGTTTCACATTATTTAATCATAGAACACTCTGAAAAGAAATGATTAAACTTTCATGTAGAGCTGGAAGCACATGCAGCTTCTGCCTTGTTCAGCACCTTCGGTAACTATAGATTCTAAGTTTAAAATTCCATGTTGTTTTCTTAATACCCTGCTTTCTTACGTAACACCTGCCTTTTTTAAAATCATCCACTTTTCTTTCTCCTATTGATTTCATGCCCAAATACTTCTCAAACATTAATATTTACAAACAATCTAAAGTCTTAATCTTTGTTCTACTCACCACATAAATTCTGGCACATATCACTTTGCATAAGGTTTACTGACTTGTACAAACTCCAGGATAGCCACTTCTCCTCCCTGTAATGTATTTCTGCAGTCGCAGACAGAAGCTTTTCTTTAATTGCTGTATTTATTTTGGTATCCTTCTCACTGCCCATTTTCAGTAGTTGCCTGATGGTCATTATAAATACTAATTTATCAAGTCAACACCCAAGGTTTTGATAATTTGGTCTCATGCTATTTTTTTTCTTCTGCTAATGTTGCTAAATTTTAACATACACATTTTACTTTATAATACTTTAAAAATTATAATGAAATTGAGCAAATACTTTGGAAAATTTTAAGTACCTCATATAATCTAGTAAATTATACTAGTAGCATTTTGACATTTGTATGGCACATTTGTTATAAGTCATGAACCAGTCCTATTCCTCATGACATATTAACTAAAGTCAATATTGTATTCATGGGCTGGGGAGATAGCTCAATAGCACAAGCGTTTGCCTGGCAAGCGCAGGATTCTGAGTTCAATCCCCAGTCCTGGAAAAAAAAAATTGTATTTACATTTTTTTATTTATTACCTTGTATTATTTTTTGTTTGTTTGAGGCTTCCACAAGGATTTCACTTCCCAATTTTTTAATCCATATAAAAGGGATAAAACTACCTCTCACAATATCCCTAACATCTACAGATAAGAAACATTTCATACATGAAATTTTTATAGTAAATGCTCACACACTCATTGACATTTATTGAGTTAGATCTAGACTAGTTATACACACTGGTAGGTTTTACTTCTGAAACATTAGATTAGATATTCCTAAAGCTTTGAATAGCACTTCTGCAAGGGTAAAGTAGGCAGCATGAAATAGGAACTAAATGGAAACTTCATCCTCCATTGTCGTCTATGTTAACTGAAACAAACAAACCTTAAAGGAGTGTTGTGTGAAAAAGGAAGAGAAACATGTATTCCTTTGAAGCATAAGTAATGCTTCATTCTTTAGTTTAATTATTGTCAGATAGATGCTTATTTCCTTCAATAATTTTAATAGATAATACAATGAGAGTAAAAATAATTATAAAGTAGTATTTATACTACTAAGGAAAGAAACTACTACTAGTCTCCTTCCAATAAATTAGAAATGAATTATAATAACATTAATTACTATCTATCACATCTATTCATCTTAAAGATTGTAATAAGGATTTATATGGCAACACACTATTGACTCAATTTGAATTTCAGTATGATGTTGAATCAAAGCAAATAAAATTCTAACTTCCTTTTAAAGCTATTTATGAGGCAGATAAATCCTCCCTGAGGTAGAATTAAAGACTATGTTGTATTATAAAAGTAAATTTGAATAGCTTGACATTATTGAACTGACATCAGAGAAAAACTGGTTATATCTGGGGAAAATAATTGCAATTCATTCAAGCACTGACAATACTAATGTACTTATCACATTTTCAAAGGAAATGGTGATATGGAAGCAACAAATATACTGAAATGAATAAATATATTCATATCTAAAACTCCACAGTTCTCAACCTAATTAGGTAAAATACTTAACCTTCAAAAAGCCAAAATACTTGCTCACAATGTCAAACAAGTAACTTATTCCGTGCCTTTTAAAAGGCACTTTCTTTCTCTCATTCTATTTTGAGATAAATTCTAGCTATATTGTTCAGGCAACCCCCTAACTTGCAATATTCCTCCCTCAACCCCCAGTATAAATGTGATTACAAATGTGTGCTACCCTGCCCAGCTACTTATCTCTCTCTCTCTCTCTCTCTCTCTCTCTCTCTCTCTCTCTCTCTCTCT
>NW_004524726.1:6921740-6938260 GCF_000260255.1 Octodon degus
TCTCTCTCTCTCTTTTCTGATACAAGTTTTCTCTACTTGCAAGATGGCCTAGACCCGGCTGTGTAGCCCAAGCTAATACTGAACTTCCAGTTTTCTGCAGTAGCATTCCTGACTGTTTTGAGATTACAGGTGTGTACTGCTACACCTGACTCAACATTTAAAAAATTCTGGTTAATAAAATCTTGTTAGGTGAACATAAAAATAAAGAAGTTAGCAAAGAATGAGTTGTGAAGATTCTTACACTAATAAATTTATATGAACATCCATTACAATATATTGTTGTACATTTTGTATGCTAAAGAAAAAGTCCTTAACAATCTGGTATAATTTCCAGGAATAATAGTAATACATTTGAGCACATGGCAATATTCAGGTGCACTTAGACTAGATGAAATTTTAAAACATATTTTTGAGTTTTTGTCATTAAAGTAGTTGTCATTTAGTATTCAAACATATTTAAAGTTAATAATACATTTCAAAAATAAAAACCTACAACAAGATTTACTTTCCAACTTTGGGTGTTTCATGTAGTAAAATTTTAAAAAATCTCATATTATGCAAGGAGAGTTTTTACAAAAATGTATGGTTAGTGTTGTCTATAAAACCTTGAAAATGCTGGCTTTTAAAATGTTATTGTAACATTAAAAAAATCATGCCTATATTCTCCTTGAAACTCCACAGGAATCTAATTTCATATCTTAAACACTTATCCCCTCTTTCAAAGCTATTTAATGAGTGAGTATTTTTCTACTATTCCTTTTCTTGAGTGTGTTTTATTTTTGCTTCCAACAAATCTTTTCATTTCTGCCACTATTTTCACTGCATGATCTAAATAGACTCACATGAACTGATGGATTTTAACACTGGTGCACACCTGTGGTTAACTATGTCACTATTTCACAAATAAAAACACTGCTTCTGGCTGTTTAAATCTAATTACTATACTGCAAGTATGTCCTCCAGGCCAGCCTCCAAGTGCCACTCTGTGCACAGCGATGTCCTCGCTGGCCTCCTCTAAGGCTCCGAGTGGTATTTAGTCACAGGTAAGCACTCACTGTGCCGGACTCCTCTCCTGTGCTTCCTGAGCTCAACCTGATTCAGTATTTTTTTGAACATGTCAATTTACTACTTGCAATTTTGCTTAGATTTTATAACTCAAGCTGTAGAGACTCAACGTGTACCTCAAGTTTACTTTTTTTTGCCTTACATCACACTATATGTTGAATATCTTCCTTCACTTATTTCTAGTAGAGCAGTCACACTTGAAAATGGATTGTAGTCTTTTTTTTTTTGTGATCATTTTTATGTCATCCCATTTCTCTTTATACTTGTTCCTATTATATCACTTGCTTTATCTGCACATCATTTTTGCTCAACAATACAATTGAATAGTTTAGCAATACTGATTAAAAATTCCAGAAGTTCTGAATACTTAAAAAATGCTACAATCCTATCTTGTTCCATCAAGAAATTAAGGACTTCGTACTCCAAAAGTGCTTATACCCCTCACCCCCTCTTGCCTGCCAGCTGGACTCGTAGGAACTTTATTATTTCTCATAAGGGCTATTCCACTGTGAAATAGTGGAAAAGTGCTTTAAATTTGAATTAGGCATCCTAAGCTAAAATATTGGCTTAGCTCCCCCCACACATACACAAAGTTACAATCTTAGTCTGGTTAGTTTTTTTTATTGAAGGTGGAATTGACACTGCCTATTTTAAAAGGTGTTGAAAATTGTGTATGTTAAATGAGAATATTTAGATAAACGTATATAATTTTGTTCCTGAAAAGTCATTAAATGCCAGATTTATAAAAATGGTTTACTCTTCAATATTAATTCAATTTCACATAGTAACCTAGTCTCAATATCATTTATCACATCATTTTTATATTTCTTATTTTTCAATGATTTCAAGTTCTCTAAAATTGTCTCAATCATTTCACCTATGATTTTAATCCTTGATAGCATGTTCTGTCTTTCCCCCTCTTCTCTGCCTCTCTGTCTATCTCTTTGTCTCTTGGTCTCTGTCTCCTTCCTGTCCCTCCGTGTCTGTCTGTCTGTCTGTCTGTCTGTCTGTCTGTCTGTCTGTCTGTCTCTCTGTCTGTCTGTCTGTTTCTGTCTGTCTGTCTGTCTCTCTCTCTCTCCCTCCATCCTTCCTTCTACCTCTCTCCTAACAGATTGGGAAAGAAATGAAGATTAATGGACGTATTCCTTTCCAAGACTGAGCTTTAAGATAACTGGGGTGACAAGTTTGTGCAAAAAAGATTTCAGCAGAAATTTTGTGTAAAAAGGAAGAAGAATCAGTGATTGATTGAGAAAAAGAAAAACTGAAAGAAGACCTCTGCAACTGTTAAATGGGGTAGGAGGAGTGACAAATGGTTTATAGGCCAAGGTCAAAAACTGAAATGCCTTTTTATCAAATGTTTTGTGGAAGCTAATTGAGGGCTTTAATTTGCAGAGTGAGGTAATCTAATTTACATCTCAAGGAGACCACTATCTTGCTAATGCTTGGTGATTAGATAACAGGAATAGAAGACCCAGCTGAGAGGTGCTGTGGTTAGAGGGAATCGGCCAGTGCAGGATTGGTTGATACCTGAAGGCAAGGGAAACTGTCTTGGAGAGGAGAGGCAGTAACAATGAGAATTAGAGAGGGAAAGGAGCTATGCCTTTGTTTCAGACCAAAGTAATTTCCTAGAGAAACCAAGATTGTGCAAAGGAAGCTGTCTAAAGTGAATTTGAGATAGAAATGCAGATAAAGTTCTAGAAATTTTGGGATGGAAGACAAGAGAGTAGAATGGAATTTAATTAAGTGTCCTTTTGTTCAATTTTAATTGGGAAAAACTTTGACAAGTCCTTAGAGATCTGTGAAAGAATACAAATGGATTTTAGTGCACTGCAAATGTAGATTCTCAACAAAGTAAAGTTAAATTTGCCTATATAGCAGATATTTTGAATAGTTTATAATAGATCTACTCATCACACCAGTAATGCTAGAACTTAAATACAGAATTGAAAAAGCAAAAATAATTTTGTGTCTCTAAATTATCAGAAGAACCATTTGAAAGTATTTAAGATGTACTATTGAGGAGGTAGAACGCACATTTAAAACTATCTACCACATACTGTTTTCACTTGTGACTACGTGGTGACAAGCTTAGTTTCACAAATGAAGATGATTTTTCGAAAACTATAAAACTAAATTATTTTAGTGTTTTGACATGGAGATTTTTTATGTAATTTTTATTTAGTAAGGTTGTTGAGATTTAACTGAAGATTGTGGTTATTCTGGGAGAAGGCCTGCAAACTATAGAAATAAAAAAAGATTAAGAAACAAAACATAAAGCCCAAATCCTAATTTCAGTACTAGGTGATAAACAAAGTAAGCAAAAATAATAATGGTAAATAAAAATCAGAAATAATAAATAATCACGGGAGTAACTGAAACAACACTTATAAATCTAAATTCTTAGGTATAAAAAATTAGATTCATTTCTCCTTTCCAAAGAAATGTTTTCAATTTAGAAATATTAATGTAACTACCTGTAAACTGTCTTTTCCCCATTATTATAGAAAACTGTAGAGAAGCAAAATGCACTGGTACAGAAAGAGCAAAGACGGGATATCAGCCTGCTAACTGCTGTACCCTAACATGAGACATTGCTGTGGTTAAATCAGGCTAAGACCTTTTATATAGTAAAGGAAAAAGAATACCTAACATTCATCTTGAGAAAAAAGTACTTAAACATACTTGGTGCAGTGGTGGATACACAGTAGATGTTCAAAACATATCTAAGTTTTATTACTTTCAGTTCTTTTAGTTCACACAGGTTGTCATAGTCTTCTGATACTTTAAGAATTCCCTTGAAATTGTATGGATGGAACAAGTGTGCTCTCTCATATAAATAAAAAGGAAAATATCAACTTGAATCATCAAAACCAAATCAATGGCATTTGCGGTCATGTATCTCCAGGTATGTTCATTTCTCAGACTAATTCTAGTGAAGATCTCTTGGGCATGGCAGTTCAGGGGCATGACATCATGACATGCAAACATTAAAAAGTATTAAAAGCATCACAGCCCTTTTGGAACTTGGTGAAAGATCCTTTGGCCACTGAGCTCTAATAATGTACTGGACATAGATTTTAATTACATATAGAATGAGAGTTAAATTCTCTGGTGAGGCATTAATGGTCTTTCATAATCTGACTTGAAGTAGTTCCTTTGTTCCAATTTGCTTCCATTATAACTTTATTATACTTTCCAATAAAAATATTTCTACATATTTGCTATTGGATCATGCTATGACTTCTCACATTCCTAATTCTTTGTTGATATAATCATTCCACTTTCAAATATTAATTCACCTTTCCTCAGGTAAACTTACTCCCTCTAGGACCTATTAAAAGTTCATCTAATTTCTGAAGTTCTTATCTATTAGTATATCCAATACAATTAATTTTATTTATACAAATATCATAGTACAATTTACTCAATGGAATTATAGCTAACTGGATAAAGGGCTGACATTCTCAAAGATTAAATATCTTAAAAATAAAGAATGGCATAAATGAACGCTTAAGTGATGTGCACTGAATTAATTTATTCATGTTTTAATTAATGGTAATGTGACCTGGCTCTGAGCAATTGTCACAATATAACTCCATGAGTAAACTAAATTTTGCAGATTTATGTATATGTAAAAGTCAATCTATACTCTGCTGCTTTCTGACAGCATAAGATATAAGATACTGCTTGCATACATCATGCAGTTATTTGGCACACAGTTAAACTTCCTAAAGATTTCTCACCATTGCTCCTCGAGTCCTAAAATATTGTTTGCTTGAAGGAGTGAAAGGTCAGATGCCTATATAAAGGCTACTATAGCAAAGGTAGTAATTAAAATTAGGACTGAAATGACTCAGGCTAAAGACAAAACAATTCAATGCCATCCTTTATATTGAATTTCAAAACCTCAGAAAGAAAACACAATCTACAACAGACAAATCAATTTCATATCTATCTATTTATCCATATATATATATATATATATATATATATATATATAGTCTGTTTCTTTCTTTCCCTGGATATATATTTGGCTCAATTTCACAATCTGTTATCTTTCAAGCTTATACTTTTAAAGTGGAAATCACTAAAATATGACAGGCAAACCATGCCATAAGCCTTGAGCTACATCTGCAATCCTGGCCATTCTTTATCTCGCTCAAGATAACCAGCAGTATAATTGAAGAAGTGTGTGTAATAGTACTTCTTAACGACTTGCTTCCTTATAACACTTTTTGCTAAGTGTCTGACTGTCAATTTTCAAAATCAACCATGTTTCGGGCTGGGGACATAGCTCAGCAGCAGCACAGCATCTGCCTGGCAAGTGCTAGTCTGATTCCCCATACCAAAAACAAACAAACAAAATTGACTAACTCAAATTTCACCATGTTTTAATAGGAAGGTTTCAGATTGTTTGAAATAAATCTTTATTTTTACAATGCACTAAAAAATAAATAAATAAAATAAAAGATAAGGGGACTGGAGATGGTGCAGGAGAATAAGCGCTTGCTGGTAAGCATAAGGGCCTGAGCTCAATCCTCGGTTCTACCACAATAAATAAATAAATAAATAAATAAATAAATAAGACTTATATTTGTTCTTGGACTGCGAATATTTAAAGTGCTATCAAAAATTTTAAAATGTTGGGCATGGTGGCTCATGCCTATAACCCCAGTGCTTCAGTGACTGAGTCAGGAGGATCGTCACAAGAACAAGGCCAGCCTGGACTATATAGCAAGACCTTATTTCAAAAATAAAAGTCAAATAAGCAAACAATACACTATTTTCTGATTAAATTGTGCCAAGATTACAGTTAGCTCCTCAAGGCAAAGACTTAACATATTATAACTATTATATGAGTGACAGACTAAAAATGTCCACATATTCCTGGTCCATAATTTTTTGTTTTTTCTTTTTGGTGGAACCGGGGATTGAACTCAGGCCCTTGCACTTGCCAGGGAAGCACTTATTCCACTGAGCCATCTCCCCTGCCCCCCATAATTTTAAAATTAAAAAACAAGCTGATAAAAATAGCCTGAACTGATATATTTCTATTATTTTTGCCATTTAGTATAAATATTCAGCCTTTTTCCTACAACGTTGTGTGCTTGATTTTTGCACATACCTTCAGATTTCTGTTAAGATGTTATAAATTATATCAAAGTAGCACCTTACCTTTGTTTCTTTTAAACTTTATTTTATTGAGAAACAAATAGCAATGAGACAGTTTCAAAATTGAGTCATAGGACAGTTTCAATAATGAATACATATTACATTGTTAACTTCTTAGTGGTTATCCATAGTACAAGATGTAGATAGGATATCCTGTCCAAACACTATTAGTACACATCTTTCTTCTCATTGAATTAAGCAAAAGTAGCTATATATCTATCCTAACTATTCTGTATATAGAGATACAAAATGGTCCTTCCTTTGTATCCCTTTTTTTTGTTTAGTCCTGTCAGATGGGTATTCCATTGGTATCTAAATAAATATAGTTACATGAATTCAGCAAAACAACCCAACACAGTCCAGCAGTGCACAGTAGTAGTACGTTATCCACAGAAGTTGTTGACTTGAGCCTGTCACAGCTCAGCATATTAATATGGCTTTACTTTATATACCTTGTTTTTATATTTTTCTGCTGGATGGTTAAGACCAAGATAAAGCAAGACCTATATAACAAGAAAAGTAACTTGTGCATCTGAAAAGGTCAGTCAAGTATCCTCCTGTAACCCTGTACTGCAGTTTGCAGACCTATTGTTAGTGTCAGCCATATGGATGAGTCATGGCCATTGCTTGACCAATTTGTCCTCTGTGAAAGCCTGAAAGAACGCCCTCTTTCCATGTGACTCCCCTTAGGCACACTCTACATCATCAGTCACGTTGCTGTGTGGTCTCATAATCTCCTTGATCAGAAATTGGGACACAATTGAGTTACATGATGTTACAGTACAGGCTCTCCTATGTCCTAAGTCTTGTACCTTCCCTTTGTAATACCTAACAAATTCTTAATTCTGAAAAATACCATATTTTTAAGAATTTTAGACCTACATATCAACATCAGCTGTTGAAACTCCCTGATCATTGCTTTCTGTTCCTTTTTCCTTTTCCTTATCTTTCGTCATAGGAGTCTCTTTCTTACCCTCCCTACCATAAGCCCTTTTTATATCTGATGTCCATGATGGATTCCACAATCCCTGCTTTCTGTCTATGTAATGCAACAACAATCTCTGTTGTTCCATTGACCAAAATTTCATCTCAAAATTTCCATGAAGTCCTAACCAAAATTTCACCACATACAAAAATCTTTATTTAATTATTTTTATTTATATGTGTTTTAGTACAGGGTCTATAAGGTCTCACTATACACCCCTGTTCTGCCAAAAAAAAAAAAAAAAAAAGTCTCACTACACAGCCTGGACTCGTAGTGATTCTCCTGTTTTCAGCCTCCCAAGCACTGGGATTACAGGTGTGCACCACTATGCCCAGTCTTAGTTGCTGATCTCAGCGAGCCTCAGGCGCGGGGCCAGCACAGCACACTGGGGATCAAACCCAGTCCCTGGGCCTGTCTAAGCAGGTGCTTTAGTCCACTGAACTTCTGGCCAGCCCACAAAAATCTTTATTAGACAAGTATTAGTATCTTGTTCCTTCTTCTAGAAAGCACACTTCTCTATTTAACCCTAAATAGCAGTATTTTATTCTCTGCTCTATTACATGTTCAATGTTTACTTATGTGGCTAGACTACGGATTCCTTGAAAATTGTTTCCATGGCTCCCAGAAGGACATGTAAGTGACGGTGTTCTCCTCAGAATATAAGCTCCCTGTGAACAGGAATGCTTGTTCCACGTACTGCTTCACCCTTAGCTCTTGGAAGCATACACAACATATTCTGAAATTTAATTAATAGTTTCTGAAAAAACAAAATATTTGTTGATAGGTTCAACATACCAACAAAGATACTACCTCATGCATCATCAATATTATATACAGAATTAGTTAAAAACTCAAAATATAGTATCCTAAGTGAATGTTTTGTTCTTCAAAATAGTGAAGTTAGTAAGTGCTACAGTTAGACTAGTGACACCAGATCACAGATTTGGAAGTGTTCTCAGGGTCTGTCACCATAGAATATGATCAACTCAGCATGATTTTGTATTAGACAAAAAACATTATTATTCAAATAATGTATTGGTTGGTTTGGTATCAGTTGTATTTGGCTGACAAGGAAATCTAAGATCTCTTAGCTATATTCCAATCACCTGTGTAGAGGTCTTCAGATTTGGGATGTATACACAATGCACACAGCACTTTCCTTGATGAGTTGAAATTTGACCTCTTCCTATTCCCTATTTCTAAATGGTGATTTCTGTAAGATTCTATCCTGGTCCTTACTTCTTTCCTTCCATATTCTTTCTCATCATTATAGTAGAATATAATTCTGCTTCCCTGGCTTCCACATTTATGTGTCCTGACCTTTCTGATTGCCAAGCTCTAATTGCCAGCTGCCTCTTGTGATAGTCCCATATGGTTCCTCAGACAAGTCCAATTAACATATCCAAATCTAAACACTTCGCTACCCAAGTACTCTCCCTGCAGTGACTTTACCTGTCTTTACCACATCAGTAAACAGAAGTATTGTCTACTCATAGTTTTAGAAATAGAATGTTTTACTAGCTTACTGTTGTCTGAAGTTTCCTTCATACATCTGAAGTAGTATTTTGGTTATATTACTGTTGTTTTCTTATTATTTCTGAATGACAGTTGAAATATCTATGTTGTTTAGTTAATGCCAGTACTGAAGTAAACATTGATTATTTAGAGAAAATTAACATGGAAGTATTGGAAAATTTCAGCTCTGATTCTTATATATGTCATCAAATCTTAATGCATTCAGTAATTAAAATGGTATTCCATTTATTTGAGTAACCAATTATTTTTCCTTTATAATTATTTTTCAAATAATCAATTTTAAGTCAAGTAATAAGTAATTGATTATAATGGTAGTAGCAACTGTAAGATTTTATCCTTTTGCTTTATTTATTCCTGCTACCACTTTCCTGTTTTGGGCCTCATTTTTCCCTGTTCAGGACTATTTCCCCAGCTCTCTGATTGTGTCTCTGTTCTCCTTCACTTTGTCAGAAAATCAGCTCTTTAAAATGAAGGTTTGAGCTGCTACCTTCGGAATATTTCCAGTGATTCTCCAAAGGCTTCACACCACTGGGCTTCCTGCCACCTCCCCAGTCTCACATCTGCCATTGCCAGTCTCACACATCGCTGTTCATCTCCTCCTGACAGGAACGCACCACACATTGCTTGGTTTCATCTGTGCCTCTGAGACTGTCCTGCCATTCTCTCTTCTCCAACTTCATTTTGCCAAGTGAACAGAAGGATCTGCTCAGATGGCTCCCACTCCAGGTACCGTACTTCCTTTTTCCTGGAGTGGGTTTGCAGTTCAATGATTCCATCATTCCTGTAGGCATACGTCCCACTGCAGCGGCCTCAGTCAACTTCCTTTACTGCACTGTGAGGTCCCTCAGCACTCAGCCTGTACCTGAACTCTTCTTTATATCCACTGGTACAGTGATTTCTTAAAAGAATGAAGGATAAATGTATAAATGAAAATGTCTCCCTTAACTACAATTGCTGAGGTCATTGGGGTATCAAGTACCAGAAGTCAGAAGTATAAATGTTGTACATAGTGTGAAAAAACATACACAAACCCTGTGCTTGGTGGTAAAAAATATAATAATGTCAATAAACATATGTGGAGTGATACATTTTATTGTCCTTTTGAATCTTTTATTCAGTGTAAATTATAAAATTATGAATGAGGTTCTCAACCTTGGTTACTTATAATTTGAAGTTCATATAGAAATAAAATGTGCTATATAAATCTGCTGTCCTGAAAGGAGATGTTAGAATCTCACATGTGACTTACAGGGATAGTATATGAGGAAGCAAACAGCTCTAGACTGGAAAGGTGTAAATGTAGGACTAATCCTACCCTTGCCATTCAGTTGGCACCTTCAGTCTTGCCTATTTTCTCACCTATAAAATGGAGAAGCTGTAATTCAATATTTCTGCTTACTTAATGTTCTTTAAAATGGCTTTCAAAAGCAGAGAAAGCCTCCAATATTGGAATATGCTACCAAAGTGAAATAATAAAACACTAGGGAAAGGGAGTTAGGTCTACTAAAAATTAGCAAAAGTATTTTCATACAGATAAGCAGAAAATTGTTCTGAATTTCATAGTTTATATGTATAGCAGTAGCTTCACAAAAATTACTTATAAGGTTTCTAAGTGATTATATTTAAAAAATAAAATAACTGACATTAAAATCCCTAAAATATGTATGATTTCAAGGTTATGTTGGGATATTTGAGAGACAAAAATAATCCTAAGGCAAGAATGTTACCCTCTGGGACTTTGGTAATTAATGCCCTAATACTTTGAACTGGAGTTTTTAGCAAAAGTCACTATTGTACTTGTTAAAGTCAGAGATTCTCAAATTTATACTGAGCCCATAGTAAATCACTCAACACTTCTTAAGAATCTTTACAATACACAACAAAAATGAGGGTGATAAAATCTCTATTTTCATGATACCAGCTGCTGGGTTCTGGAAGCAGATGTTCACACACGAGAAAAAGAGATGTCATTGAAACTTTTAAAGTTAAGCGAACTGTGAGACATTTGCAAAGTTTAATAAGAAAAATAAACTGAAGCTGCTCACAATTGGGGAGATACTTTAACTGGTAAAATGCAAGGCAAGGTAAATTACAAAAGTCCCAAAGACAGACCAGGAGTGGGGAAATTGACAATGAGATGTTATTTGATAAACACTGTCTACTAGTGGCTTGTAGGGCTGGAGAATAATAAGAAGTCTTGGCAAATAATACAATTTCTTAAATGGCACTTATATGAATTATAAAGAAGAAACAATGCCTTTAAACATTTGTAAATGATTTTTGACATTAAATATTCAGCAGTTCCTTCTCTTTCTCCATATATGACAATAATTTTCAATTTCCTTCCCAAGGCAAATTCATTATTAATAGTTTATGGCAGAATTTCATTTAAAAATTATTACGAGATCTTGGCAGATGGCTGCTAAGAGAATGGACAGTCTTCACCTCCTTGATTTGGCTTACATAGAAGTGTTTTAGCTATTGTTTGCAGAGGAAAATGTCTGGAGAAAGTGATGACATGACTGAAAAAGCCAGCCCTTGGTAACAATAATACAGAATATAGCACAGAAAGGGAGTTTGAGCATATAGACATGCTAGCCTGGCTATTATGCCAGGTTGGTTCTAGAAAATACCAGAAAGTGTGCTCAGCCTCTCAATGCTCTAGCTTGATACATGCCTACCAAAAACGTGGTTCTACACCCACTCATTTGTTCTAGAGCTTTCTTGCCTCTTCTTGATTTCTCGACTATAGTTTTATTCACTAGTCCTTCTTGGTAGAGTATAGATGGTAGAAAGCTGATTAAGTTATTTTTTTCTGGGTATAATTAGAAATATGGTAAAATTACAGTCTTTGCCCAATGAATTATTGAGAGAGAGTTGGAGGTAGGAAGCTAAGTCTCTAGCAATCTTTGGAATCAAAGACTGTGACCACTTACACTAAACTCTATGTATTTTGATCTGGATCCACAGCAAAGGTCAGAAGTTCTTTAAAAAAAAAGTAAATAAATAACCACTACCATCAAAAAACAATGATCTTTATATTTCTCTAGTTTTCTAAAATGTCTTATAGGGAGAAAAAGAAGGCGATCTCTAACAATGTCTTTTAGCTTTAAAATTGAAAGTAATTATGGAAAACCAAGTTTTCAAATTTTCCCTCAGATTTTCATGGGATTTTAATACAGAACTGAATCAGAGATTCCATTGTGAAGTATTTTTAACCTAAAATGTAATTTAACAAGTCAAATTGTCTGATGATACAGAGAGGTCAGGAGAACTGAGCAGGAAGGATAAGAATTGAAAGATAGTAAAAAAAGGCAGGACATGCTGAAGGATTTCAATAGAGCAGAAAAGCCTGAGCTCCAGGAACAGGCAAGGGGCTGACAGCCAGCAGCTCCCAACCAAGGGTGTCGCTGATGGGGATGCTCCAGCTGCCAGCTCCAGGGCAGCTTGGTGGCAAGAATGCTTTGCATATGCTTTCAATTGAAGGATTTAGTTTCTGTCAATTATAAAAAAAAAATAAAATATTGATTATTCTTGGAAAACTGAAATCCTTCCCTTGGTCATTAGGAAATACATTTATTATTTAGAGATCAATGGAAATTACTGATATTTAGGATATGCATCTTAAATCTTTTGGGATGAAAAGTTTTGCTCACATCCAGATTTATTTGAAATATTCCTAGTAAGTAGAAATTCAAAGGCGTAATATTCTCTTAAAGTAGTCAAAGAATGAACAATATGCTGAGGGATGAAAAGTAAGTTAGCTTCAAATGTTCTTAAAGCATTTCATTCTCTATAAAGCCATATGTGGCCAGGGAGACAGCTCAGGGGCTTAGGTGCCTGCCACGTAAGCGCAAGATCCTGAGTTTGATCCCTGGTACCAAAAATAAAAATAAAAATAAGAAATAAAATCATTTGTGGATGTTATTTGCAAAAATTCCATTTTTTGTTAGTTTGATAGAAGGCAGCTTTTCTGGTTCTAAAATAAAAATCAGCAAAATAAGAGCAAATGTATTTTGAATAATCATCTATGCTATTTTAATAAAAAATTGTTAGGCATAAATGTATTTTATTTTCTTAATAAGTAATATGCCATTTAACTTTCAATGCTTTTAGATTATCTGTCTATCTGCCTATCTATCTATAGCTATCTATCTATCTATCTATCTATCTATCTATCTATCTATCTATCTATCATCTATCTATTGCCTCAAACCTATCCATCAATCCATAAATCTATTTACTCACTTATTTGACAACCTATCACAATATTTGATAAGGCAGAAGGAAGCACAGGAAAAATCCATTTAATACAGAAATAAAGTAAAAATATAAAATCAGAAAGAAGCTAAGTATATTCTTTGAGATCATTTTTTATCACAGCAAAAGAAACTAAAAAACCCTCTTTATTCTAGAGTGCCTATTAAAATAGGACCCGTAAAGCCATCTTTGCCTCCAGTGCGGGACATCACACCTTCAATTAGCTGCTGAATCCTTTCACATATTTTTGCTAAAATAATAGAAAATATGAGCCAGTGCATTGTACTTGGAATGATTAAGCTGATGGGACCAAAAACACACAAATATCACAAATAGAACAAGTGCTAAAAACGTTAACTACAAAAAGGAGAAAAACTAGTATTTCAAAGATGAAAAAAAATTCAAAAAGCCTAAGTCATGCCCACAGAAGGATCAGCAGCAGCAAAGACTGTATTACTGAAAAAAAAAATAAAAAAACTTATTTGATTTTTATTTCAAAATTGAAAACTTTCAATTTAAAGTAAAATATTTTTCTAGTGTAAGATTCTTTAAAAAGGCAAAAACCCAAATAATATAAAAATGCAAAATAGACTGTGCTACTGACTTTTAACTATAATTTTATGAGGTATAACTAAATTTTAGTAAGAGAAAGCAGCAAACAAGTTTCTATTACTTAGCTCATTCTTTCTTCTCTTAATGGACATTTACTTTTTGAAAAGAAATTTGAAAGTATTAAAAAGTAGGCTATAATATTTGACGTCTACACGAGACAATTATTTGGGGATGGCCGTGGGCATCTCACTTGACTAAACAAAGATGCTCTTCAACTGTGTGTACTGAAGTAAGGGTGGCATTACCTAGCAGGGTGCCCTTTATTTTTATTTATTTATTTTATTTAGTTATATTTAATGTATTTAGTTGTTGAAGGGTCTCACTATCGCTATGAAGTTCGGACTTGTGCGATCCTCTTGCTTTCAGCCTCCCCAGCTCTGGGATTACAGGTGTGCGCCACCACGCCTGGACTCTGGCCATCTCGTCCCGCTGGGTGCGGAGGGGCCTAGGGGGCTAAGGAAGGTTGGGGGTGGCATATAGTGCCGGGGCTCAACCGAACCGCGCTGCATGTGCTTGCCTAAGCAGGCACTTTAGTCCACTGAGCTATCTCCCCGGCCCATGGTGCTTTTAAAATAAATTAGCAGAAAATATTGACCAAGTCAGTAACTGCATGCTTCTGCAACATGCTGCATTTGATTCTGAACAAATTGCTCTTTGCAAGAAAAGTAGATTTCATTTATGTTGTTGCTTTATTATTTCTAATGCGGCTTTACGTATTCATAAGAGGAGATTTAAAGCATACTTAAGCTTTTTAAATGTAAAAGTAACAGTACTCACCTCTCTATTTACAAAAGTGAGCAGTCAGTGTTTCAATCAATGCGTACGAGCTCTTTTGATATTCTTCTCCTTGGATTTACATATGAGCTCTGATTTTAGCTTACTATCCGTTGTGTAATCTTGATATAATGATAAATTACACTGTCTATGTAAGCAAATTCTCTCATTTGAATATTAGGAAGTACAGGAAAGACAAATCCTTTGCCTATATTAAAATGTAGTGTTAAACTTTAATCTGCTGTGCAGATAAATATATTCTAGTAAATTCCACTTTTTTATAAGACAAAAATAATACTTTTGATACTATATATTCAGTAAGTTATTGTTTGCTTTAATTTTAATCTTTATTTATTTATTTATTTATTTGGGACTGGATCTCATTATGCAACTTGGACTCATAGTGATCCTCTTGTCTCAGTCTACCCAGTCCTGGGATTGCAGGCGTTTCCACCATGCCTTGTTTCATTGGCCTGCACATCATCAGTAGTCCAGAATGAACTGAGTCATTGTGCTTGCCAGGCAGGAACTTAGACCACTGAGCTATCTCCCTAGGCCTATGTAAGCTACTGTTGAAATGAAGTCGGTACTATTTAAAATAAATAGTGGGAACTCAGTTATGTTCTAGTATTCATTCTGAATCTACATAGGTACACAGAAAAACATAAATACATGCATAGGTAAAGACTGGCAGGAAAGATAGATTATAAATGATGAAAAAGACAAAGATATAGAGGAGAGTAACGAAGAAAAGTAGATGCTAGACACAGATGCAAGATCAAAGAGAAGCACTCAGAAAAAACAGATAAAGATGATTCCTCTCCAACGGTTCCACTGCATTACTTGAAAGCAGAGGTCAAGTCAAATTTACTTTTTACATTTCTAAAAATTCATGTTTTTCTTACATGTTCAAAGTAGTTAATAGATAATGAATGAATATGTTAAATCAATGGGTCAAGCAAAAGAATATTGTTGCTCTTAAAAATCATATTTTAAAATGAAAGCCAGTTTTCTCTTCTACATAACTATTGAATCACATAATTCTAGTTTCTAGATTCATAATAATTTCCTATATGTATAAATAAGGACATGTGTAAACAATTTACTTTATAGGAGACATTTCTATTGGCATTCTTAGACTTAGATTAGCAATTTTTTCACATGCTGTAGTAATTCAAACATAGGACAACACTGGGCTTCTAAGAATGCTAGCCACCTTCTATTTTGGCTACCAAAATTGGACAGCTTTTTAACATAGCTCACATATATGAGAATTTTTCTCTCTATTGGAGAAAATACATCAAATCCATTCCCATCACATATGTTATATAGTTAGTTGGTGAAAAGCATCAGGTTTCATGTGGATAATAAGTATTGAATTTTGGAAGTTGCATGTTTTATTAACAAAATTCCCCATAAAAATAGGATACTGTATGTCAACCTTTTCTTTACTACATTCAGTTTTATGAATAGTAGCCAATAAAATAACTATCAATCACTTTGTGTATTGTATACATAGGTACCTCTATCTCATGATATATATTCACAGATCAAGATTCAAGAAACTCTTACTTAAAATGTAACCAAAAAGGATTATATCTATATAAAATATTATATGCAATAATATCACAGATCACAACCCATCAGGACCATTTAAATCACTTCAAAGAAATATCCAAATTTATCTGTACAGTGAATATAAAATATATTCAAATTGCCTGTTAAAAATATTCAAAATTATTACAGAGAAAGTTGTTATAGGAAAACATAAGGTAAAAGTCATCAGTATGGTACTTACTACTTTGAAAACAAGGCTTTTTTGAAGGTCAGCCTTAACATAAATCCAGAAAAATGATATTCAGCACCTAAATATATATAATTGTATACTGTTGTGAATAGGTAAAATACATATCTACACCTGTGGGTGAATATATGTCTGTACTGAAATTTTAACATGATTAGAAAAATTAATAACATATTCTATATATATAGAATAAGAAAGATTGATTAAAATTATTAAAATGAAAAGGTTTTAAAGATTAATATTTTATTAGCTAATCTAATTATGTGTAATTCTAAAATTTATTTGTCTTGTACTCCGTTTTTTTTTTTTTTT
>NW_004524726.1:6938360-6954768 GCF_000260255.1 Octodon degus
TTATTAAAATGAAAAGGTTTTAAAGATTAATATTTTATTAGCTAATCTAATTATGTGTAA
This sequence comes from Octodon degus, assembly GCF_000260255.1. NCBI lineage: Eukaryota > Metazoa > Chordata > Mammalia > Rodentia > Octodontidae > Octodon > Octodon degus. Next base: position 6,938,421 of record NW_004524726.1, read on the forward strand.
TTCTAAAATTTATTTGCCTTGTACTCCGTTTTTTGTTTTTTTTGTTTTTTTTGTTTTTTTTGGAGAACCAGGGATTGAACTCAGGTCCTTGTGCTTGCCAGGCAAGCGCTTATTCTACTGAGCCATCTCCCCGGCCCATTCTTTTCATTTTTACAACAAAACATAAAATATCTTATAATTTGAAGACATATATATAAGCATTGTAATTCTCTTTGAATGGAGCATTAGCAAATAGTTCATTGTATCTGAAAAATCGAGAGATTACAATTAACAAAATTAATAAAAGGTTATATTAAAGAACTTGGAGATAGACTTTTACAATTACATGTATGTATGAAGTCAGATTTCATATATATATATATATATATATATATCCTTGTATGTATCTGCAATATCATCATTGAAATATTTATAATGATGCTATTTATTTTATATCTATGAAGATCTATAGATAAGTCAACTGGATATAAAAGTGTCTTAGCTACTATTTGACTCCTGAAAAATTATTTTTTGAGCTAAAATGCAGATTAAAAATAAACCACAAACTGATGAGTTAAATTTCAAATCAAGTTTCATTTCATCCAAAAATTGTTTCATGTACTAATTTTAATAATGTAAGTTAATATATTATAATGTGCATATATTACTAGTAGAGGCTATATTTCCCATTAATTAAGCCTAAAACAAGAGAGCCTAGGAAATACCCACAACATAAGAACAGTCTAGTTTTTGGTCAAGTTTTCATTTTAAGAAAATTAAAGTCTGATCTTCATGACCTTTCTTTTACAGTTGTGCCTGTGATATTGAATAGTTGCTTTTTGTCTGGGGTAATTGTAGGATTTGCTGTTTCTCTGATATATTATCAACGGTCTGTTCCACTGTGATAAACTGTAAGTCTAGTACTAATAGGCTTATAATGATTGCTTAAGCTTTACACTTTGTAAGCATTGGAAGACTTCACTCACCTTGTTCAAGTGGTTGGCTTTTAGCTGAAGTAGTTTTCATCTTGAGTGCCTCCCTAACAGACATGTCACAGCAGGAGCCTTTGTTAGTGTCTTGGTCACTGTCAGCCTGATCACTGTCCCCGTGCCCACTGTCTCTCAGGCTGGCTCTTTCTGGGTCCTTAAATGTGGAGCTACTGAAATACACATAAAAAAAAAGAAGAGAAAGTGTTGTCTCTACTAGTTTCAATCTTAAATGTAGTCTCTTGCAAAACAATTTTGACACGAATGCAAATGGAGAAGCTGAGAAAGTTATTTAATAGGCCTTACCTTTGAACAAACTGCTGCCTGCTGCCCATGTAATTGGGCTCTGCGGGAAAATTGTCTGTCTGTGAAAGAGAAGGAAAAAAATACGTATAGTTGTACACTGGACAAATCTCCTGCAGAGCAACAAGATTTCCTAGTGGAAAAATGATTAATAATTCAAAAATTCCCTTAATCTTCAGATTTGTACATTTTAATTAAATTGGAAAATGCTGACATGTAATTATGTACTCAGAACAATTAAATGATTCCGGTCCACAAATTACCTGTTAAAGTAAACAATGAGCCTGTCCTAACTGACATTCTGTGTTAGTACTAGGATAGATAACACTGTCTGTGTAGTTACATGACTTATAAATCAAGATTGAAAATTGTGGGAGGGGGTAGGAAAATTACCTAATTTCTCCATATTAAAAGCGTGAATTATTCAATAATATTTTTTAAATATGATTATATTATTGCAAGGATTTGATAGCCTTTTGATACAACTCATTTGAAACCATCTACTCCTCAAGTAAAAAAATTACATGATCTGTCCTGCAAATTTTGCTAGGAACAGATACAAGCCTTTCACATGTGGATGAATTCATCTCTGATTCACTCTCTGCTGTACCCCAGTTATGGAAATTGTATTAAAACAATCTAGTGGAAATAGGTATCACTTTCTGCTTCATTAAAACAAGGTAAAAGGAAAAGTAAGGGGGAAAAAGTTACTTAAATCACCGAGAGTAAGGACATTGAGAAATCAGGCTTGTTTTCTGGTTGTCTTTACTGCTTCCAAACTGACATGGACATCTGCCAAAAAGAACTGAATTCTCCTTGTATCATGGAACAGAGTCTTTTGGGAGAGAGAGACTGGATCTTTCACAGATCTCCCTGTACTGTACATTCATGCACGCTACTTCTTCATGCAGCTGACTGGGTGACAAAGAGTCTCCTGTTCCCTGCATCACTTCATATCACGCCATTATGCTCTGGAGCAGCGATGGTTTGGACAAGGCCCTCCAGCACACAAGTATCAGGGACACGCAGAGCATGCAGCGGCCAAAGGGCCCAAGGTGAGGCATCAGGTAGCGCTCAATACGCTTTCTTTTAACAAGGCCAATTTAAAATGAGAATATTCTTTTTTCTTAATTTCAGCATAATCATCTATTTGTCTGTGATCAATTACTTGAAAAAGTTATGTGAAAAGAATTACGGAATTATTTAAGTTTCATTTTCTGGTAGAAGTTTGGAGGCAGAAAAAAACTAACATACATTTCTTAATCTGTCTTTTCTTTTCTTAGTCTAAATGACCTTTATTAAACTGTAAAAAGATGAACAGGAGGGTTCATTTCCTCTTAGCCATCTTTAACCAGTAGCGGGTAGAGGAAATTTTTCATTAACCTATTGTAGTAGTTTCTGAATTCAATGAAACATCATGATTTTTCCTTCTATAATGTCAAACTATCATCTTTTAAGGGTAAATTGACCTTCTAGCAAAATCAATGAGGATCTGCACAGGCAAAAATATAGCTACATATTTAATATTAGTTCCTCTTTGGAATTGCTCAAAACTTCTTCATCCCACTCAAGCTGTCATTTAAAAGCTAAGCCTATGTGTCTTAAAATACCTCAGGAACAGAGAATTGTGGGTAGTAGGGAGAAAGCAAAAGGTAAGAAGAAATTTAAACTCTAATTAAGAAACATAAATAATATTATAAATAGTCTTGTGATTTTAATAGTTTTTCTTAGGAGAAGGCTCATAAAATGAGAACCCTTATTCAGTGAGACATAAAGAGGGCATCGAGGGAAACTTTCTTTCCTCACACATCATCTATAAATGTTTGCATATTATCGCAGTTCTAAATAGTATTAAACAAAAAGAATAAATGAAGAAATAAGATACTATTCAATGAAGAACTGGTAATGATCATGTGTAAATATGGATGCATTCAAATACTTGCATGTGTTACTGCATGTGTGTGTGTGCTGTGTGTGTGTGTGTGTGTGTGTGTGTGTGTGTGTGTGAATGCTTGATGGGATTGTAAAGGAATTGTTACCAAATATTGTTTTAACTTGATGAAGAAAGACAAAAGAAAGGCTTGAAAGAAATTATATGTATAGGGGAAAAAAGGGGAAAAATGAAATCAAAGAGAAAAAGAAAAAGAAAAAGAGATGGGTGAAAGGAGATATGAAGGACAAGTGAGCAAGATGGAAGAAAGGTAGAAGAAATGTAGAACAAAGCAAGATTGACTTATAACCATAAAATTTGATAAGCATGATTTTAAAATTTTATAAGTATATCAGTGTATCTGGCCATTGGAATTTAATAGTGAAGTTTTTATTCATCCATTAAAATATGTAGATAGGAATGTAAGAAAGTGTAAATTTATAGTTAGAATAATGAAATAGCTATTTGCACCTTAACAAACATAAAACTAACTCATTACAAAAACCACAAAGAAATAACATCTCCATTATGTAGGCAGGCTTCAAGAGCATCTGAAAACTAATTTTAAATAATCTGAATGTGAAATAACAGCATTTTCATACAAAAGTCAAGCTAAAAGAAAAATAAGCCATTTGTATTACAGCATTATTTTTGAACAAGAATTACTTTTATATATTGTAAAACAGTGTGTTCTTAAAACAGATTTAGCACAAACATTCAAAAATCTAAAACTTTAATATCTAGGAGAAAGCAAAATATCAAAATATCAGGTTAAACACTTGTTTCATTTTCGGTCTTAGGAGAGTAACTAATGTGCATATTTGTTAATAGTTAAAAAACTATTCTTTTTAACACAAAATAATCACTCAAATGTCTTCTCAAATACAAATTGGACACAATGACTTTAACTCTTATATCAAGAATATATAATACATTTGTTATAAAAATTGTGCCTTGAATTTATGGCTAGATAAGGAAATGTTTTCAAGTAGATATTTCAGTGTTTATGATGTATACAATCTATTCAAAGTCAAAAAATGCAATAAAAGCTCTTTTGTATAAAGAGTCATTGTTCATAAGCAAAGAGAGATCTGCACTAACGTAAAAAGGGCTTGCACTAACACTTTGCTGCAGTTATTATTTTGGCTGTTAAAGATGTTAAAATTTAGTGATTTTTTTTGCATAAGACAAAAAGGAATACTTACAGGTTTCCATCATATAACAGTGTGATTATTTGCTCTTTTATTTTATATGCAGCAAATTAAACATATGAAGAGAAAATTTATTCGTGGCCAGCTCAGCCCACCCTGGAGGCAGGGCTGGCATGGCATGTGGTGCTGGAGATCAAACTACAGTCCCTGTGCACTTGCCTAAGCTTGCCCAAGTAGGCGCATTAGACTGCTGAGCTATCTCACAGGCCCAAGAGAAAGATATTGAGAGCTTCTATCAGCTGTAATCAATAATGAACTATAACAAACGTATGCTAAGACCTGCTCATTCTATTTTGAAACACAAATGGTAATTTGTGAAACACAAATGGTAATATCAAAATTATTTTGAAACACAAATGGTAATTTCAAAATTATTTTACACCTACACTGACACCCAGAAAACTCCTAATTTATGAATGTAATTTTATTTAATAGCCCACTTACACATGGCTTAAGGTGAATACTTGAAAAGTTCTGAAAATGAAAGTTATTTTCACTATTAGAATTTTTTAAATGGATCAAACATTTTAAAAAAATTCAGCAAGTCTCAATGGTGACAATCCTTAGTGAATGAAGAAGATAAATTCTATAAAACAATTTCCAAAAATTATTTGTAATGAATATCTCCAAAAAAGAATAAAAACTAATATTTATGCGAAATTAACAAGGAATCAAAGGAAAAAATGTTTTAGGTTGAATAAATGAATTAAACATGGTTGCTATACTCAAATACATCATAAAAATTCAATCACGTTTCTAAATTCTGGAAAAAAATTTCAGAAATGAAAACATCAATGCAATTCATTTCCATTTTAAAAAATAATCAGTGAATAAATATATGTTTTAAAACTCCTATGGGATTTCTACATTGAACATCATAAAAATAATCACATAAATCTTATGTGTGATTTTTTTATTTGTTTTGTTTTGTTTTGGTACCTGGACAGGCACTGTCCTGCTGTGCTGTACGCCTGGTCCCATAAATTTTAAAAGATATAAATAAATGGAGAGCTATCTCATTTTGTGGATTGAAAGTCCCAGCATACAAATGACACTATCATGCCCCAAATAATCTGTACATATAACTTCTTTCAACCCCCTAGCAATGCTATCTGTAAATATAAGCAAGATGATTCTTACTTCAATTTGCAAATACAAATAAAGTATGAGAGCAAAGCCCAATTTTAAAAAATAATATAAAGGAAGGGTTCGTACTGCTCTAGGTTAAGATTTACTACTATTGAAGTCGTGCTGATTAAGGTATTGCCACACTGCCCAAATAATGGGCATATAGATAAAGCAAATAGGCTGCTACTCAGAAGTACACATACATAAATGTGGACAATTGATTTTTGAAAAGGTACACAGACAATCTAATAGATAATTCAGTGGAAATGAACTGAGAGTATTATAGGAACTTTCTGTGCCAAAAGCTAGAGACAGCCTACATCTTTCTTTCTTTCTTTATTTTTTTTTCTTCATGGAACTAGGGATTGAAGTGAGGCCCTTGCACTTGCCAGGGAAGCGCTTATTCCACTGAGCCATCTCACTGGCCCCTACATCTTTCAATGAGTGAGTGACTATGTAAACAGACTGTCATACACATGTAAAAGGAGATACTAGTTAACAATAAAAAATGAACTACTGATGCAACAACATGAGTGACTCTCAACAATGAGTAAAAAAATCAGTTCCCCCTAAAAATACATACTGTCATTTCATTTATAAGGCTTCTCAAAATGCAAAATAGTTATAACAAAGACCAGATCAGTATGATCAGTGGTTAAAGGCACGGAAGAATGTGACTAGAGAGAGTATAAAGAGATGCTTTGTGGGCACAGAACTGTTAAGTGTCCTGCCTGCTTCACGAGACTACACGTGTAAAATATCCATAGAGTTACATATTCTTCCAATAGAGTCATCTTATTTAAAAATTTTAAAAATGGTAGTACCCCAAATATATTTATTATATTTTCTGTTCATGGAAAATAAGAATAGAAGTACAAATTTAGTTATTGAATATCATCAATAAATGTTTCTGAACTTGCTTTTTAAAATGATACCAAGTTGACTTCCAAAACACACATAGAGAGTACCAATTATTACTATACTCTCTTTAAAATTAATTTTTAAAGGTAATAAAAGAAAAAAAGATGAACAAAAATTTAAGATTTTTTTGAAAGCAAATTTTAATATGCAATCATATGTTCAATCTTACAGAACTATATCTGTTGAGGAACAGATTTGATGATAAAAATAGATAATATATCAAGCATTGTTAATCAGCTATTCTTGTTTTGAAAATCTATAACATATGTATTGTTTGCATGTTACCCTGTGTCTGTCTTTGTTTCTGATTTTTGTTCTTGCTTTTATTTTTACTCTTGAAAATAAAATAAAATTATAATAAAAAAAGAAAGTCCACATTCATTTGGACAGAGTAGAAGAAGATTTAGGGTCTAAAGATCTATTTTACCACACAAGCAACCCAAGCAATATGTCTGTAAGACAGTTAACTTAAATGTGAATTATTTAGCCCAACATCCATTTCTCTTAAAGATTATTTTTCACTTGTGCAACTCCCATTTTACCTAGCATAAAATGCCTTCAATAAATACTTCACATTGCATTATTGCAAAAGAGTAGCATTTTTATGCAGGAATCAAACATGGTAAGCTTATTGAGAAACAGTATTTGTCTACAGAAAGTAAGTTTTTAAACTTAGAAAATATAATATGAAAAAATTAATCCATATTTGGAAAAAATGTAATATTGTAAAGGCTCAAAACAACTGTAATGTAAGATTATCAGTATCTGGGAGGTACTACATATACAAAATATTGCCAAAATATAAGAAATAATACATTAAAATTTTCAGTTTCATAATACAGTTCCTTCTTAATTTTTAAAATCCTAGGTGCAGTATGATAATGGTCATGGCCTAACAACATAACAGTATGGTGTACTTTAAAATAGTTCCTGGGTTTCTATATAATGACATACTCGTGAGATGAAAAATACAATGATCTCATCATTTTGACTCTCATTTCTAATCAAGTAAAAAAAAAAAAAAAGTCAGAATACTAGTCTTCAGATGTGTCCCTGCAAGACAAAAAGAGAAGTAGAATATGAGCGTGACAAGGAAACTGAATTCTATGGTCAGTTTTTGATCATCATACTCATGTTCAAGTAAGTGTTCCTAGAATTCCATCTCTGACTATGGAGACCACACTCTCTAATTGTTAAGTCTATAAACAATACCCTTGATGCTTAACCACACAGAACAATTTTATACTACTCATTGCAAAGTCATGAAATAATCAGAAAAAAATCTTTTAAAGGGAAAAGCTTCACCACACCGAGCAGTTCCAGCATTTCCAGTCTGGCTGATGTGATGGGATCAGATGAAGTGGTTGTGAGCTGCTGGTATTCTGGAAATCCTCACTCTCTTCTGTGTCCTTACCAAGGAGGAGGACTATGGGACTGTGCCCCCTATGCAGCCCAGTAGATAAACTCACTTCACAGTACTACTTTAGCTCAGCACATAGATCATGCAAAACTACCTATAATCCATCAATGTAAAATACATAGAATCTGAGATATGGTCAGGTATTACACTGCATGTAATATCTGAGAAAATATAACTATACCTAGGAGAGAGATGAATCAATAAAATCATTGCTAGGAATTAGCAAAATGGTGGAATTAAACAAGGACCTTAAAAATCTATTAAGATATTAAAAAATAAGCTCAGAAATATTAAAGCAGGATACTGAAGTTATTAAATCCATCCTTAAATTTTTTACCCTAAATAACTTCCTCCCTTCTCCTTCATCTTGACCCTCATGGAAATTGAATATCAAAATGTTCCAAATGAAATTTCTCAAGATGAAAACTGATTTATTTCAGATTAAAAGTACTCTGAATGGGACAGAAGATTAAACACTGAGGCAGAAAAGACATAACATTTTGCATTAGGTACTAGAATTATTTGCCTCATAATAATACGTAAGACTGTATATGTTATGTTTGCCTATATTAACTTCATATGTATGTGACAACACTGCTCATACAAATTTGTAATATATTAGAGAGTAGAGATATGTATGTCAACTACAAAAGGATCTCCTACTACTTACAATATAAACATGACAAGATTTTTAATTACAGATATATCTAAAGGAAGCATTACTAAGGAAAAATGAAAATAGAGGGCCGGCAAGATAACTCAGCAGAATAAGCACCTGCTTAGGAAAGTACAGGAATTGGGGTTTGATCTCAGGCATCACATTCTGTGCCAGCTCCACCTTTGGGCAAGCTGAGCTGATCACTGAGTCTGGATGTGGGGTGCACGCCTGAAATCCTAGTGCTGGGAGACTGAAAACAGGAGGATCTGTAAGAGTCCGAGCTGTATAGTGAGACCCTGTACTAAACACATATTTTTTTTAAAAAAAGAAAGAATAAAAGAAAGAAAGGAAAAAAGAGAAAAGTAAATAGATCTTTCACTCTTTAAAGTCATCACAAAAAGATCGATTTACCTCCAGACAAATTTGGAGTTGGTATATAGGAAACAGAATTTGGTCTAAAAGTAAATGGCTCTATATATGGTGCCACATCGTAGCATCATAGCTTTGATTAAACATAAATATTGTGTTCAGTATAGAAGAGTGAAGTTTTGAAAAAAATCCCGTTGAATTCTGGGCTATAAATTGATACACACAATGGGTTGAAAACAAAGCACGTTGAACTTTTCTCTTAATTCAAAAGCACTGCTTTTCACATTGATAACAAGCATTCTTTCTGCAGCACACTAAACACAAGGGAGTGTTAACAGGCAAATAATTCATTTTAAGCCTTTTCATACCGACAACGTTTCCACTAGCTTTGTCTTCAATAGAATATATGGTGTGGATGTTTCTACATTGCTGAAGCAGGCAACAGCGTTTTAAGCCACTACTTATAAAGTTATCTGACAGCACCTATGGCTTTGGAATTTTAAAGTGCATAAAGTATGGCAATAACTGTATTTATCAGTGGTTTTCAAAATAATACATTTTGTACAAGTACAGTATAGTAGACATTTGTGTTTTGTTATTAAAGGTATAACAAAAACACAGCGTTTTCTTTCCACACTGAGCAAAGGGCAAGATTCCTTTGAATTAAAAAAGGGCGGACAGAACAACTGCATTCTGTAAACAAAAATTTCAAGTCTTCAAAATCAAGATCAATGAAAATGGTTTAGATTATTACTAGGTCATCTAGCTGTACATTAAAATCTGCAAATAATAACTATTATAAATTACACTGATAACTTTAGTAACTTATGTGACTGCTTATGATTACATAATTAGAAAAAATGAAGAAAATTATCCTTGATAAGAACAAAGAGAATTGGCATCATTAAAAGTAAGATGAGTATTATTTTTGTCTATATAACACAAATAGAGATCACTACTCATTTCCTTTATGTATTTGTGAAATCTAGAATCCAGCAAAACCCTAGTAAATTTTAACTATGATTTCCCCTTGTCAATGGTACAGAGTTATGCGATCATTTGATTTCTTAGGAAATTAAATAAAGGCATACTAAAGAATTACTGTTTTTTAATGTATTTCGTACAAGGTCTACAAGGTTTCACTACACAGACTGGACTTGTAGTGATCCTTCTGTCTTCAGCCTCCCAAGCACTGGGATTATAGGTGCACGCCACTGGTGCAAGGAATCAAACCCCAGCTGCGCTTGCCTAAGCAGGTGCTTTAGTTCACTGAGCTATCAGGCCAGTCCTAAGAATCACTACTTCTGAAATTTCAATTCTTTTACTCCTTTAATGGAATCAACACTCAAATTCAGTGCTATCCAATAATCTCAGTATTCATTTTCATTCCAGAAGTGGAGGTGGGAGAATTCACAGTTTGTTTCTCCTTTTTGCTAGCTAAAACCAAACTTCTTGTCTCTAGAACTCTCCTCTACTCTCTTTCTCTTGAGCTCTCTTTCCATCTCTGTTAAGAATTCGGAAATACTTTCTCACTGGAAGGATATTTACACTAGCACAGTAATTAGGTTTCAGAACTAAGAAGTTACAGTGTATGTGTGGTCAGAGAAAATTCATTACAATTCTGAAACAGCTTCTTCTAGTATTCTAGGCATAATGAAAAGAAAAGCATAAAGGAGGGGAATAAATTGCTGATGTCATTCTACTTATCATTACATATGTTTTCTTCTGATAATTTCTGCCAAATCATATTTTACTATTGTTAAAAAACATTAATAAACAAAAGAAAAATTTTGTGAATTGAATTATTTGCATTTAAACCAGTTTATAGCCTAATTCCTTGAGTAATCATTGGCTGCAATCAGTGTCATGACACTACAACATAGTGACTCTAACTGCATATTTCCAATGTCATTGTCTATATTCTCAACTGGGTTTGTAGCACACTGTCTTACGCTAGGATCTACACAACAGTATTATTGGTATTTATTATTCCTTCATCTTAACTGCATGATGAGACACAATGATCTTATTGTTTACATATTTTAAAATAGAGAAATTCAGTTAAGTGATTTTCATTGAGGTATTCATTTTATACCCAATTCACTGTAAAACAATGACATTCAGCAGAGACTGCTAGCACCAGATTGTTGCTTGACTGTCGTTCTAAGACAGGCATGAAAAATACTAAGTCATTTCAACATTTTTGGAAATAAGTTCATGAGAAATCACTGTAACTTCCTCTGAAAACACTGTTAAACATTATTGCTGCATACTAAGCAAAAATAGCACTATTATCACCCCTAATAGAGTCTTGAAAGAGTCTCTTCTTTTATCTTTCTACACTTTCATGTTAAATTATTTTAATATGCTCAACATTATAACTCTAATAACTGATTTTTTCCTTTGACTAATAATATAAAAAGGTAATAATGGCCACTTATTATCAAGTATTCTAATGCATGCAATAGGCTTAAACATATGATTGCTCACTACCATTATACTCATATAAATTGTCAAAATTGGCACTTTGAACATTTACCTTACAAATGCAAAAGAAATTTAAGATTTTACTTTCATTCAGTCATTGCATAAATTTATCAAGCAAAAAAAAAAGAAATAATTTAAAAGGTAAGCTAAATGCAAAATAACATAAATCTATTATATATTTCATCTGTTTATTTTTTTCTCACAATGTATGATTTTTTTTTTTTTTGCAGTACCAGGGATTGAACATAGGACTTGCATTTACCAGGCAAGCACTTATTCTACTGAGCTATCTCTCTAGCCCTGTATGAAAATTAATTTTTCTGAATACTACTATTTTGGTAGAAAAATGTTCACCTGTCCTATACCTGGAAACATTAAAAAAAATCAAAAAACAAAGTCAATTATCACTTAGATATATCTATAGTAATTTTACAAATGAAAGAAAAAAATTCACAATTTTAGTTTCTCATGTGGAGTTGTATCAATTTTGTTTTGTCTTTATAATAAGTGAATTTGACTTCCTATTTTTTGAGAAAAGAAGCAAATTCAAGATGAACTATACTTCTCTATCACACTTCTATAATATTTTAACTTCCTGTGAATATTGATAAGCAAGAGAATTTTTAATTTTTCTAAATATAAACAAATCAGCCTGCAAGCTAACTAACTGATAAATTTTACAATAGCTAGTAAATACATTGGGGGCAGTTGATGTTCCCAAGCTTTTGTATAGGCTAGCAAGGTAATATTTTATTTTATTTTATTTTATTTTATTTTATTTTATTTTATTTTATTATTTGCTGAAACCAGGGATTGAACTCAGGCCCTTGCACTTGCCAGGCAAGTGCTTATTCTACTGAGCCATCTCCAGAGCCCCCTAATATTCTTTTAGAAGTGACACAACTTTTTTTTTTTAAATTGCACAATTGGATTTGGATTTCAGGTTTCTAAATAAAATACTAACTTGAGAAAATAATTAGAGAACTTTAAAATTAGGATGCAATATAATTAAAATTACCCCTGGAAATGGCTATTACAATGTATTCTCAAATTAGAGAAAAAGTTAATTACCAATCAAAATAGTGAGCATTAGATTATTAGAATATTTATAATTATTTCACTGAAATATAAGAATAGATATCACATTTGAAATGTATGCTTCAGGGCCGGCCTGATAGCTCAGTGGACTAAAGCGCCTGCTTAGGCAGCGTGCACCAGGTGGGTTCAATCCCCGGGCCTGCCACGCGGGCCCCACCCACAAGGCGCACTGAGCCAGCTACTGAGACTGGGTGTGGTGGCACACAAATGTAATCCTAGCACTAGTGAAGCTGAAAACAAAAGAATCAGCAAGAGTATGATCTACGTACTGAGACCCTGTAGACCCTGTCCTAAATACAGGAAAAAAAACAACAACATATGATTCATTGGAAATAGGGCCTTTTAGGCAGGCAGTCACACTTAAATTTAAAATACAGCAGCAGTGTCTTTACTCCTTTTTATTGTTTAAATTAAAATTCAGTAGAAAATAAAATCTCTCTAGTCTTTATCAAAGTGTCAATATCTAGTTCAAGGATTTTCATGTTTCACTTTCTTGTAGACTAAAAGAATTTTTGTCCTCTAGTGGAAATGATCTTAATTATAATCATGTCATTAAACAATAGGTTTACATTTTTCCATACATAATTTTGAAATTATATACAATCATTTTGATTTTGTTAGAAATGATTTACAATCCCCATGGTACAGTTTTATTAAACACAGATAAGTGAAAACAACTGAAAAGTGTGATGTGGGCTAAGACTGTGATTCAGTGTAGAATGCCAGCAGAGCGTGTGCCAGCCTCAGAAATGTCTTACAATGATTCTGGGCCTGTAAACTACTATCTGCTTTCTAGAATGAAGCTCTATCAGAATTTAGCCACGTCCATGCATTTACGTTGTCTATGGCTGCAATCCGGCTTCAGTGATAGAATAGAGTAGTGACGCTGAGCTGACGCACAAGCATTAAGAAATTTACCATCTCCTCTTATCAAAAACATATTTTTTAGCCAGGCATGGTGGTGTACCCTTCTAATCTCAGGACTAAGGAGGCTGGGATTCTGCGAGTTCCAGACCAGTCTGCGCTACAAAGTGAGCACATGGCCAGCCTGAAATGCATAGTGAGACCCTGTCTCTAAACAAACAAACGAATAAATAAATGAGTTTTTAATATTCTCTTAAAAGATTAAATCTCATTTATTAATCATGTAATTAAATGTTTTACTCTATTTCATGCTGTAGCTAAAATATAAGTAATTTTTATATATGCACTATGCTTCACTGTTCAAAACAAAATCCAAGTCATTTATTTTTTCTCTGTAGGAGACAGTTGTGCCTGAGAGGGTGTGTATTGATAAAGCATCTAATTGAAACATCGCTCTGATTATTTTAAGTGGATTTCAGTGTCAGGTGATTTGTAATATGTTTATATTCAATTCCAAATGACTTAATATTGCATAAACAATACTACCATGATAACATTGGAAACATAATAGACATCGATATAGGAGGTTTCTTGAACCATTTCACAAATTGCTCTAGATTGTATTAGAAACATTGTAAATCCCCATTAATTCCCAGAAATGTTGCTCATCAGCTCTTGGTTACTTCAGTGAACCAGTCTTATACACGCTGCATGCTTTTTTGAGCCTGTGCTTCCCTACCAACTTTGCAGGTTGCTCACCATATCCAAAGTATTTGCTATTTCATCTATGAGGCTATTGTGATTATCATCATGATCATTATTATCTTATGGAAGGTGCAACTGAGGGCTATGGAATTCATCAGCAACAAGCTGGAGATGGAAATAGAAGCAAGCATGGATAATCTGAACAAATTTCTATCCATGCAAAAAATTTGTACTCTTTCAAATGTTGTATGATCCACCTGGATTTCTTGTGCTTTATTTTTCATTCTATACTGTTTTGCTTTGCTTATTATTAGCATGTGAATGTTAAAGATTTATTATTATTTTATACTAAAATCTGTGTTAATAAATAAATAAATACATGCCAGGCTTTTCTAACATCAGGGCAAGCTTGGAAGTGTTTTATTCCTCTAACTCCTAAATCCCACATTTAGATACAAACAATAAAGTCTACTAAATTTTGATAGACAAAATTCAGTCTGCTGAATTCTATCTACAATTTCATTGTCATCAAACAACCAGACTCAGTTCCACTACTAGGTTTAAGAATCTTGGAATACATCTAAAGTCTTTAAAATTTGGAAATATTTCAACACTGGAGGACTAAACTATAAAACTCTTAAAACAATTCCAAATTTCCAGCTTGAGAAACTCTGCATAGTATAGGTTCCAGCATAATTTTTATATTCAATGTAAGAAAGATTTAAAGAAATATTCTCCAAATTTACCTGCAATCTAGTGACCAACGTGCAGTATTCTATAATAACAGTTATTCATGAGCTGTGAGATTCTTACCTTCTGTAAATTCATCAGCATGGCAAGTGTATGTCAACTATGGAATTTTAAGTGATATAGGGAACAAGAACAAGAAACCCTGAATCAGGTATTAGTTCTGCTCTGGTTGTCTACATATAAGTACAAAACCTCTGTACTTCAATTTTCTGATGAGAAAAGCAAGTTGGAATGAATTTAGATGCAATTTTCTTATCTCTATTTCTAAAATGCATTGTCTTATGACAATTGTTTTGTAGGATGTCTATTTTTCTACTTTGTGTGAGCTTTTTTTCTATCAGGGACTCTCTACTTAAAACAAACAGTTCTTAGTGAAGACTTACTTATTTATTTTACTTTAGATTTGCTTTGGTAATTTAAGATGTCTAGAAAACAATATTTGCCAATATGTTCAAACAAAAATGGCGCAATTCATATTTTAAATGTTTATTAAAAAACAAGAGAAAACTCAGGTTTATGAATACAAATGGCAATTTGCAGTAAAATAGCATTAGAGTGAAGTTACTTTCTAATAGAGTTCTGCAATAACTCTATTCTTAGACTTAACTATTAACATTAGGCCACATATTGTTCTAACAGAGAATATGTCCATGTATTTGTGCCCTAATGCTTAGGACTCCAGACTCTTTTATGGTATTTGTTCTTAACAACAATAACAGTGATATTGGTTATTATTTCTTCTGCACTTACACTAAACTTATTCTTAATACCAACTTTAATTCTTTAAACATCCCTATGAGTAGAAAGTATTGCTATTCCTTATAAGAAAATAGAAAAAAAATGTCAAATGTGATGGAGGTATTTGTTCTACACCGAAAGTTTTTCTTTCTTTCTTTTATTCTCACAAAGCTTCTTGGTAATAGAATCTTAGGGCAAGCAATCTGTCTATAGAGAGTAACTGATTAAATGAATCATATCCATTGATTGACCTACATATCTGTCATTTGAAGATAATGTGAAGCGACATTATTGACATGGTAAGATGTTCATGACATAGTAACAAAAATTTAAGTAAAATGAAGTTAAATTCATTTTTAGGTTATGGAACTTACTGGAAAAATCAGTTTTTATGTGCACATGTGCCAATGCACACTCATATATATAGTTTCATGATCTCTCTTTGTGAGACTGTAACCTAGTGGGCAACGTGCAGTATTTTATAATAGCAGCTATTCACGAGCCATGAGATTCATATCTTCGGTAAATTCGCCAGCGTGGCAAGTGTCTGCCAACTATGGAATTTTAAGTGATATAGGAACAAGAACAAGAAACCTTGAGTCAGGTTCTTGTCTGGTTGTCTACATATAAGTATAAAACCTCTGAAGTACACAGACATGTTTAATAAGCCCTGACACTTTTATATTTTCTATTGATATTATTAATAATAACATTATTGGGCCAGGAAGATGGCTCAGTAGAATAAGCTCTTCCCTGGCAAGTGCAAAGGCCTAAGTTCAATCCCCGGTTAAGCCAAAAAAA
>NW_004524726.1:6954868-6976686 GCF_000260255.1 Octodon degus
AAAAAAAAAAAAAACAATACAAAACAAAACAACAACAAAAAAACATTATTATTATTCTTGGTAAAGGGTCTTACTAAGTAGCTCAAACTCATAGTGATCTGCCTGTCACTGTCTCCCCAGCGCTGGGATTATAGGTGTACATCAACACACCGGTTTCAGAGCTGGAAGGGCATGTGGAACAAGGAATTGATCTCAGGGCCTTGAGCTCTTCAGGCAGGTGCTTAGAAGGCCGAGCTATCTACCCAGGCTTCTAGTGATATTTTGAGTTTGTGTTAGTTATAAATCATCCCAGCAAGGACTAGTAAAACATCTCAATATTAGGTATAATAATATCTCTGGAGTAAAATTTTTAATATTCACCTTAACTTTTTAGACAAATTAAAGAATATAAATAATATCCTGAGTTTTACAACTGGTGAGGAAGAATAGTAGATTTATATTGAAAATGTTAGCAACAGCTATGTAGTTTTGTTAGTAAAATACAAGCAATTAAATTTTTTATGCAATTTTCCTATTTTTAAGTTCACAATTATGTAATGAGTTCTTACTATACATATGAAAATTATTTTAGTTATTGCTTTAGCAGATTTTTTGCAGTGAGAATTATTCTTTGAGTATAGAAAAATATAGTTGAAATGTGCAAAAATGGGGAAAAATCAGACTTACACAACAGTGGAAAATAACTTGGAATTATTTCAGTACAAAAGTACAAATTTTTGGAAATCAGGATTTTGTGGTCGCTGTCCCTTCTCCCCAAGAGTGAAGTTTTATTATGTAAGAAAACTACCAAAAAAAAAATCCTAAAAAATAAAAGAAAATCAAACAAGAAGTAACTGGCCCTGCAATAAAATGTAGAGGAGTTGTCCCTTGAGGCTTACTACAAATTTGTGGTGCGATGAGAGAGCAATTGAAAACCAAACCCCCAAGACCAGCAGTGCCTGAGTCACAGCTCCACTCGGTCAGAGGCCCAAAGGCTCAGAAGTGTAGCTTCATTTCTAGGGTATCTGCCACTTACAAAACTAGAGGATCCCAAGTTCTTAAATATTTACATCTCAACCGTTCTTGAAAGACTTTAAAGTTTCCCTAATTCCATGTTCTGTTTTGCTTTTTTGGTTACTTCCTCTTCTTACTGGTGCAGCAGCCTTACTTTTGCATACATGTAAAACACAAAGTATAAAATTTTCTTTAAATAAAAAGGAAAAGATTTTTTTTTAAATTCTGATTTTTCTTAAAATAGGGGAACCAGGTAGCCATAAATGACTTGAAAATACATTTTTTTTCTTTATGTGGAGGTGCATGAGTTTATTCATGTAGAGCCAAGTAGTCTACAAACGTTATTCACTATCAAAGAGAAAGCCTGGAACTCTTCCTTTGCTGAACATGATTTATAAATCCTGATACCACTTTTCTTCAGAGGACAGAACATAACAAATGTAAAAGGTGTACCTCCTACCATAGTGCATAAGTAGTTAAACTTAAAGCGTAACAATAGTCTTTTCCATCCTTATACAACCAATAAGCAAGCATGATGAAAATCATGACACATTATTACATTACTCTGTATTGGCTCTATTCATTAGAACAATGAATGCATACATTTAAAATATTTCCACATGTCAAATGACAGTAAGCTTTGCAATGGAGATAATGTTAAAGGGAATATTTGTGATGAGAAGATGCATGGTCTTAAGTGGTTTCTATCACGATTATGATAGACATTCAAGGGATCTCACCATGAATCTACACACCGAAGCAGCGGTAGCATGATACCTACAATTTATATCTTTCACATATGGTATATGTTTCCTGGTACTATGGACTGAATAAAAAAAATTAAAAGCTTCAGAAAAAGCTTCACTGTCAATTAGCCTTTGGATGGATTCTCATGTCTCTATTTCCCTGTTGATTTACTAAAGCAGATTATATTAACAGCCCTGACTTGTAAATAAGGAGTCTCTGAATCCTATTAATAGAGATATGCTGCCAAAATAATCAGCTTCATACTTAACAAGTTTCTAAGTATTTGGAAAAGCTGTGAAATGGGATTATAAGGTTAAACTGTGTACATCTGGCTTGCTGCTATATAAATATTTTAGAAATTTGATCTCATGGGCTAAAGAAACACCTGTCTAATCCTGACTTTTTTCCAAGTTACATGAACTTGAGTAAGCAGAGAATACACAACTGCTGACAAGCAATTCTGACAATTTGCATAATGCACTTCTTACATTAGCAACATCGCTCTAGCATATCTCACCCTCCTCAGTGGACACATAAAGACCACGTTAGGAAGCTCTGCTGTAGCACATTAATTTTGGCAGAAAAGATTAGGCTTCCAAAGTTTTAAGTCAGGATAACTCCATGAAATCCCAAATACTTGTACTGACCTTTTTCTCATGTATGGTATATGAATTCAGCATAATTAGATATTAGGAGTATAATTATAGTGCAATAAGGACCCACAGAATAATTGATGAGAGGCAGTTCTACTTGTCTGAGTTGATGCATAAAATGTCAGTAGAAACTTGAGCAGTTGTTCTAGTTAATAGAAATTTTAAAGGAGTTGAATATGAGTTCCTTTAATCAGATTCTCATTTAAGTAACTATAAACTCTGTCAAACATACACCAGTCCATTCAGCCTCATTTTAATATTTCAACTTTTGTTGTGAAAATGGAATTAGACTAGAAATGCACTGGGTGTGCCTCTTATCATATGAACTTAAAATATCCAATATGACAACACAGATTTTGAAACTGTGGTCCAAAATGGCAGCTAAAGGTCACTGAATCAAATTTCTAATTATATTTTCTGGGAGCAGATGGATGCAATGAAACCTAATGATTGGATTTTAAATGCTTTCTTGCACCTTTTATCTGTTTCCTAACATGTGGATTCTACCCTAATGCTCTAACAAGATAATGTGTTTATTACAATTAACCAAGTGAAATGATAGCTCTGCTTTCCAATTATTTATATCATCTTACCTGGGGACATTGAACCACAGCATCTTCCCTTAGAACCTTTCCACTACCAATCCTACACTTGTGCCTTGAAGATCCAAACTATAATATCATTAAATAATAGTTATTTTCTTACAGATATGATTTCTTCAGTGAATTCATGGGTACTGAGAATGGATACCAAGTTCAAGTTCACTGAAATTCAGGATAAATTTGAAATTAAAATAATTTTAAGGAATTAGTTCACCAAATGTGATGAAAAAGTTCCTTTATATGATGAACTAATGTAGTAGCATACTCTGATCTGCAAAGTCATAAATATAAAAAAGTTTTACTAAGAAACAAAGAAGTGGCAGGAGGATTTCACCTCCACAGTATCCTAGTAGCACACATTCTTACCTAATAAAACAAAGACAGTGTATCACATCAGAAAGTTAATTTTATTGGTATTATATAATTTTTATTATAACCTATATGGCCTAGATTCTGAAATTCTGGGATAATTTTTATAAACTGATTTATGGTAAGAACATATTTTAAATTATTATCAAGAGTGATTTTCTTTCCTTAATACAAATTAGCAGATGGTTGGTACCAAAGTGATTAAATCATAAAATTGTATTTATACCAATCAAAGCTGATGTACTCTAAAAGTTTATGGTTTAGCTCCTATCTCATTTTAGGCTAAGTGAAGTGATTCACACCTGCAATCCCAGAGTGTTGGTAGCTGAGGCAGGCTGGTTGCAAGCTTGAGCTCCACTTGGGCAACTCAGCAATTTAGATACCAAAACTCTCTTTCTCAAAACAAACAAACAAAAGGCTAGGTATTTAGCGAAGTGTGGAGACTTAGTTTCAAGCACAGTGTCCAAAAAATATAGGTAGAAAGTATTTAAACTTTGTGCAACATATCCACAAATACAAGTTTATTAAAGATTGATTAAAATATAGAAATAATCATCCTTAGTTTGTTATTAGTTCACTAGATCTAGATGATAGAATTCTAGCAAATACTTTATCATTTCAATCGTATCACTTCAATGCTGCATAAATCATGCCAAAGAATGTGAAAGGAGGTAAGCTATAATCAACTCTATTGTCTCAACATACTGCATCTATGCATGTGTATTATATATACTTCTATATATAATGTAAAAAGACACTGTGAATACTTCATGTTCATCGTTGCAAAACTTGATTACTTGTTCTCCAGGAATTTGAAATGTAATTATGCAGAAATTTTCATAGAAGTTACTATAAAGGTGACAATTATACATTAAAATTATCAAAATATGTTCCATTCAAATAAATGAATTACCACTAGGCCAGTGTTTGTGATACAGTGTGTTCGTTTTTCCATGTGTACTTGCGTGTGCGTGCGCGCGCGCGCGCGCGTGCGCGTGTGTGTGTGTGTGTGTGTGTGTATTACTAAGGAATGATGAACCCAGTGCCTTCTTGCTGAGCTGTGTCCCTAGCACTTTTTATTCTTTATTTTGGGGCAGAATCTCACTAAATTGACCAAGCAGGCCTACATTTTGTTATCCTCATATCTCAGCCTCCAAAATTTGGGCATTATAGGTATGTGCCACCAGATCTGGATGAAGAGTTTGCACTTTCTTAAGTGTCTATTATAGATAAGAAACTGCGAGGTTCTCTTTAACTACAGAGACAAACAAGATGGATGTGGAATACACTTCAAGTATTCTGCTACTTAAGACTTTTTCGAGATAAAATAATCTTAACAGTGCAAGCACTGATAAAGAGTGAATATCGTTCACTATTTTCTATAGATCAGAGTTTCTCTGTAGGACCAGAGATCACACACAACCACCACCACAAGCAAAAAGAATGAACGAGGAGTAATAAAGATGTCAAATCTCTTTTTAGTCATCCAGTCTTAAGATGTTTATTATCACCTCAAAATCCTTCGGCTTCAATAGCTTTGTGATCAGAAATAGAATGAAGTTAATTACACTTCTGTTGCAGTTTACCCACTTTTCATGTGCTTGCTAATTTAAGACCCGCTTTCTCAACATTGGCAAGTGGTCTACTATCTTTCACTTCAAACTTAACCAGGCCACATGGGACAGTAATGGAAAATATTATGTCCTTTTGTGCTGAGATGCTACATGTCAACTTCTTGCCTAGAGCAAAATTTAATGGCTGATATTTGGATCTTTGCTTCTCACGATTTACTATAGAAACACTGACACAACCTTAACGAGAGCAAACAGACACTCTGATACACAGGAAACACCAAACTGAGAAATGTAGGACAAATAGAGAGATCCTGGCAGGAATTAATCTACCATTTTCACATATCTGCCCAAGGGAGGTATTGTAATTGCAAAAAATTTACTCTAACACTGCTGAGACTCATAGTAATTATGTTTCTTTCTTTCGTTTTTTTTTAATAGAAATAGCCACAGGTGGTAACAAATTGGGTTCTAAGACAGGGAACTGGGCATGCATTCTAACCCAAATTACTATATAATTGTTGGGATTTAAAAAAATACATAGAAAGTCTATTGCTCAAAATCAGAGGAAAAAAAGACCTTCCTTAATGTATTCCTATCTTTTCTTAGTTTCTCTCCTCTTAACGTACTGCTTCATCTGTTGGTATTGGCACAACCTATACGAGGGCCACACTGTGGAATAAGCTTTTGGCAATGCTTTTAAAAATTCCTGTGAGTATTATATTTTTTGATAAATAATAACTTCACTAAGAAGGTGAGAATATAAAAACTTAGTTAATAATTACTGCCCATGCTTCTGCCAATGCTAAAAATGGAAGGTTATAGATTTTTTTAACTTATAAATTGATATAAAATATATGTTTTCATATATATTTAAACTGGATA
The DNA here is from genome assembly GCF_000260255.1 of Octodon degus. Classification (NCBI taxonomy): domain Eukaryota; kingdom Metazoa; phylum Chordata; class Mammalia; order Rodentia; family Octodontidae; genus Octodon; species Octodon degus. The sequence goes on from NW_004524726.1 coordinate 6,960,689, forward strand.
ATCCTGTGTTGTATATATATTTGGTCTCAATAGTTTGTCTTACTTTCTTAGTTTTATGCCATGGTACCAAGAAATTCTTACTCTTTTCTAAATTTATGAAAACATTGTATGGCTACTGTATTAAGGAAAACTCAAAGTATATTTTCAAACTTCTCTTTAAAATAGGAATTTCTGTACTAATGAGACAGGATTGCATCATGAAATAAGTCATTTTCTTAAAATAAAAATATTGTTAACATGACATAGATAATGAAAATTTCATAGGGTAAAAATAAAACAAATGATCACATCTTACCTTGAAATTATGAGAAGATGTTTCTATGTGAATTATTATTCTACCATAATAAAAATGATAACGGTAGATATTGATTTAGGACTATATCTCTTTGTCTTCCCATTTCCTTTTGCCCCTACCTCCTTTCATAACTTTTAACTCCTCTTACTCATCATTAATGCAAAAAATTAATTGGGGAAATACTGTTAAAACAGATAAAAACTGAAAAAAATAAAGTTCCAAGAAAATATTATAACTGAACTCACCAAACTTTAGATAGTATGTTGGTTTCCTTCTTTGTTCTTTATTCAAACTATGGAAATTAAACTATCTTTACTAGTTTAGAAAGTATGATATCTATGTTTATGTCTAAATATCACCAAGTAATTATCAAGTTATAGCTAGAAAAGAAATCCTCTTAAAGCTGTTTCACTGTGTTTAAAAATACTGAAATAAAGTGATTAATTTTTAGTACATTTTGAAGGAATTTAATATGTTATTTCTCAAACATCAATTTTTTTAAACTTTCATTTTATTTGCTGAATTGGGGGACACCAATAAAAAGCATGTACTACCACTTTACATATGTGGGTAGGTAATTCTCTTGCTAATAAAAGGTGGATTCAGAAATTCAGCTATGCATAAGCAGTTGTTCTGCTACTGTGAAAGGATAGTAAAAATATATAAAATACTCATGTAAAAGAGTTAGATAAGTATATACTGTTACAACATACTATAGAAAAAATAACCTTTCACAAAGGTGTTTAAGTTGAGCATCATGATTTGAAAAAGAATGTTGTAGATTAAGAGTAAATATTATAACATCGGGCTTTCCAAACTTACACAAATGTTCATAGCACAAATATAAATTTAAGAATTTAAAATCATTCATTTCTAAAATTAAGTTATGAAAATAGGAAAGATATTTTGATTCCTAAAATCATCTGCCTGTAATAAAATATCTGTTGCTTTATATATATATATGCCTGAATTTGAGCTATATTGAACTGGAGAGTATGAAAATTCCATATATATATTTAATATTCATTTAGAGATACTCAAATGAAATACAGAGACTAATGACATAAGAGTAAATTACATTGCTAAGAATTTCTTGCCAGAAAGACTGAAGGAAATATATCTAAAACACTATAGTTACTGGAAGGAGATTAATTATTTATCCATGTTGTAAGTTAAATCTGCTATTTTAAAGCATTTCTGTTATGAAAATAGTATGAGACTCTTTTAGAGTATACAGCAATCTACATTATATATTAATACAATTTAAAATTAAGTAAACTTTTCCTGAAAGTCAGTGAAGAGATACATGAAAATTGTGATGTTTAGCTTTGAAACTTGGAATTGATTTTTATTGTTTTAGCTTTCAAACTCTCCAAAGCCTGCACTTAGCTGATAAAGAAAGCAAATAAGAAATGTTTTTTTATTTGTTTGCTTTAATGTATTCCACTAATTAAAAATCAATCAAAAGCATTAACAATTTTAAAAAGTATTAAATATTGTGCAGACAGAGTATATTTCAGAGCCAAACAGAAGCTTATAAAATTATGTTTATCTTTGCCAAATCATATTAATCTTTACCTTGTGCACTCTGCATATACCATAAATATGGGGCATGAGACTAATTGAATACAACTACAAAGAAAGGCAATACATGCCTTTAAATATTTCAAAATGAGTGAAATACGATGTATTTCTAATACCATTAAGTTTTTTTAATATATTCTATTCCTCTAATCAGACCAAAGTCTATTTATGTAGATTAGTTACATCTAAAGTTTCATTTATCTAACCTGTATTTATCGTTTGATCATAATGCTTGTTACATTAATAGTCATTTATTGTCATGGTTCATTTTCCAATAATTAAGCTGCTTTACTGCCTTATTTTCAAAATAAACATATGCAAAGTTACCAGTCATATTCAGAACAGTGATGCTAACTGCTCAATGAATGACTAGAACTATTTCTCTACAATAAAACTGCCTGGAATAGACCCAGGGTAAGGCCTACAAACGCCAGCAATCAGAATGTGACCAAGACCAGAACAAAAGCAGCTTCCATCGCATGATTATTAACACATTCTCTCAAACACTGTCTGAAGCTAGTTTTATATTCTATAACTGGACGAGCTTAGTGGGTACAGGTGAAAGATGCCACTTACATAGTAACAGTTTTACATCTGAGGTCTTCTCTACTTTTGTTGTAAATTTTCCACAAATAGCGCATTTATGCTTCTGCAGTAGCAGCAAGCATGAATAAGTTTCTGTTGTCACTGCAAAGACTTTGATGTCATTAAGGACTTCTTCATTACAGATGATTTATTTCAAGAGACTGGAGGGTAGCAGTGCATCCCTGTCAAAGTTAGTGGTGAAAGCTATGACTAGCTGTAAAACACTGTATGCCACTGAAGGAAATTAAACTCATATTAAAGTAGGTTGACAAAAGCTATGGCACCATCTTCAATAGTATAGGCAAACTGAACTTTATGCTACACTCTGAGAAGTATACAATCATTGGTTGAAGGAATTTAATACAAAAAAAATCGCTTCCCTAATGGCTTTACTAAAATATAACTTTAAGATAATGCCCTCTGGGATTTATTAAACAGAAGTATCACTGAAGGGAATACATTCTAGAGCAATGACTAATATCATAATTAGTAGGTGCATTTGTAAGAATTTACCTACTATTGAGTGTGTTGCAAGACTTCTCTGCATCAGGGAGTTAAGTTGCATTTCCTTCTGGGCACAGGCCCAGTTTTAATGACTTTTTGCTCCTGCTCTTTCATCATCAGGCTCATGGTATGTATTGTCACAACACTTCTAGTCATCCTTCTCCATCTTAAGCATTAGGTATTTGCATGCTATTTTTCCTTCTCTTAAGCTACATAAGCTTCAAACTATTTGAGGCCAATTGCTCCCTAACTCCTCCTTTCTAGTACAGCTGGCTTTATTTTACAATTTGTTGGAAACTTTAAAGTGGTAAAGCTATCAAACATTAAGATATTTTGAAACAAATATTGTTTGAGTTAATTCTTAAAATAGTTCTTTGAACTAACAAGTATAAAAACTGGTCATTATTTGTGCCTGAGTGTCTACATATATTGCACCAAAAATTAACACATGTAAACACATACTTAATTTTGTCACAAAAATTCATTTTCCATAACATAGACAAAGCCAAACTTTACAGCAGTAAATGCATGTAAGCTTTGAATTAATCTATAAAGCAAAAAAAGTTTTCCTAATTTATTATATTTGTAGATTTTTGTTATATTACATATATGGCACTAACAATAAAAAATAGGAATAGTAAAAAATTTGAAAACTGAAACCTGGTGATAGTTACTAAGGCATGATGTGCATGATTTTTTTTTCAAAGTTTTATTGATAAACATATAGCAATGAGACAGTTTCAAATCAAATCGAAAGTACAGTTTCAACAAATAATACACTGCATATATTCTTCTTAGTGGTTAATTGCTGTACAAGATGCAGACTTGTGATCCTACTTGCATACACCATTAGAAAAAATCATTCTATTCATTAAGAGAATGCAACTATATATCTATCCCAACCCTGATTTTGAATATTATATTTTTAAAGAGTAAGATTTTGAAGATGTTTCCTTGCAAAATATAGAAATTTTTTTATAATTAAATATTCATAATTGAGGACATTATCTTAAAATTATGTCATCTTAAACTTATAAAATTGTTACCACACATTTTAAGAAAGTGAATAACAGTTACCATAGTAATAAACTTCTAGAAAATATTTCTAGAAACTTGTTTTGTGTGGGTTTTCTTTGTTGTCATGTGCATGGCTTAAGCAAGGTAGTCAGTGGTACTTTTTGGGAAATGTAAATTTTATTATTAAAAAGTATGTGTAATCAGATTAGCAGAATATGAGGGCATACTATTTTATGATCATATCTGCTTTAAGTAACACAAAAATGCTGAAAATAAAATCATTGGTGTAGACTTACATGTGTTAATGTAAATTGAAGTTATAGAACTCACTGTTATGAGTCCAGATGCATTTTAAAATGATCTTATTGTTATAATTTTAAAAGCATGATGCGTTATCATCTTAGTGTAAGGGCGATAGCATTGCATACAGTTGGCATTAAAAGATTATTGAAAACTGAAACCAAATAGATGAAAGTCATTGCCTTATGAGGCATTATCAACTTGTATTTAAAAAGTAGAATTATGTAGTTTCTAGCTCCTACAATCAAATATACTGTTTTCATTTATTGTGCAATAGAGAGGTGTGCACAGGATTATACCAGAGCTGAAAGTTTTGTACATTCACATAAGACTAAGTAACAATATACTAAGAAAAATGACAATAATATTTTGATATTTAAAAATTTTGAATACTTCCTAAGAAACTTTAAGCACCTAGCCATTGATAATGTTTTAAACTTAATTTTTACTGTACTATTTTTTATGCCTAAAGAGACTAAAACTTAAATGACTGAGCACTCACGTTACTCCAAGGTAAAAATTATTATATTATGTTATGAAACATCTTTAGGAGTAGGTAAAACAATTCTAGAGTCTTGCACTAAGAGAAATCTCTTTCCTGCATGCCAACCATAACCTCCGTGAACAGAAAGTATATAAAATGTATGGAAACTAATACAAGGAACTAATCAAATAATGCCTTCTTGGAATAAAAAGTGCTGTAAAATTTCTGCAAATTTATGACAAAAGACAATTGATGTCACAGTGTGCTATTGTTGCTCCATCAGCAATACTCTGAAGTAACAATTTTGAAAGATGATACCTTGAAAATTCGTGAGTGTTTCTCCATAGTCAAGAATGTCTTGTGTTAAAGAGGTGAGAATGAAGTCAGTGGATGTTTCTATTATGAAATCTAGATTTTCTCTTTTTGTTCTGAAATACTGAATATACTGTATTATGATACTTTAGTCCTTTACATTTCAAATTCATTTTTATGCATTTGGCATTATGCATCTACCATGTGCTTAATTCCTTTTTTTGAAATTGCACATATTTCAAAAGAATTTTATCTTCCCAGCATACTCTACCTAGCATAGAGATTCAAGTATCAATTCTGACACGAATCTTGCACAATTAATCTGCAAAACACTAAGAATATATTCTTTTAAAAATTTATTTTAATATACCTTATTGTGATGATTTATTAAATTTTCTTCTATGATAGCATAATATAATGAATGTAATATACAAGGATGCAAAAAGATAGATCTGCACATTGGAAACCGTTCCATCAGTGAGGAGGCCCCAGGTTCCTACTCGCATCTCAAGGTGGCCTGCACTGAAAGCACCTGTTGAAAAGTTACTCTTAAGTATTAATAATGAATACTTGATATTCTTGATAAATCATAACTAGAAGTTTTCTTCAAAATTAATAATGATGTCTACTTCTCTTTAGATTTTAAATTAACATATGAAATGACTCACATGAAAATTGTTCCTACGGAAAAGTTTTTAAAATTCATATGAACATCTATCTACCTTCTCAAAATCTATGTTCTCTTTCTTCAAAATTAGCTTTACAGCTTTAACATGAAAAAATATTCATTATAATTATACTATTTTATAATTCATGTTATTTTGGATATTTCCCATAATCTATTATACAGCTATTATTATATAGACCAACTTTAATTAGAGGAACCTTTTACAAATTTAAAATAAAATTTCATTTCACAAATCTGTTTCTATCCCAGATTACATGATTATCTTGTATTCATCATCAGTGAAAACATTCTTGTTCTCAAGAAAAACCTTCAGATATTAACCTTGACATGCTAGAAGTGCATGAAATGATTTGATGCTTAACTGAACATTCTGTTTCATTATAATATGAGCTTTAGAAGTCTTAAAGTCACAAATTACACATCACCACATTGTATCAGAGTACTGCAACATCATTATGAAACCCTTTTCAATCCACTGATGGAACTATATTGTGAACCATCCCAACAGCATACAAATGCTGAAAAACAAAGATGAACTAGATGTGGAAGTTGTTAGTTCAAGTGCATTTAGTGGACTAAAAGATCTTCAGCAATACACATGGGATTAATCATGTGTTTCCTTGGTAGGCTCTAATATATGCACATACTAACACAAGCACTTTGAACAAGATTATGAGATACTTGGGTGCTTTAATTAAAGCATGTCACTTCAGTACAATATATCTGTAGCACACCAGTCTTACAAAATTAGTAATTTATTAATTTACCACGTTCTCCATAAGTATCATAATAAACCTGATATGTTTAAAGGGAAATTAGTGTATCATATATTTACAGACATCTCTTATGAGATTGAAAAAAATAGTGAGAAAATAAAAAGCCTATTTTAATAGTTTCTATTGAAAATACTTCCAGGTCTAAACCAATATGGGAAATTGAGACTTGAAATTACAACTCATTTTTTATTTCTGTAATATGCATTCAGATTCTAAGGAAAAAGGAGGCCAGTTTCTCTTTTGTCTTCTGTGCAAGTTGTGCGTGTGTGTGTGTGTGTGTGTGTGTGTGTGTGTGTGTGATGGTGTGTCCAGTGTGCTGTGGCTTAAGTTTAACTGCTAAAGAGAAGAATCTTCACACCTACAGCAGCAGCAGCAACATCAGCAGCATCCTTAAACAATGACCATCATGTTAGAAATAAGCAGAGGCCTCACTGTCCCTCAGAATCTTCTGAATATTTCAATCCCAGACTGCTCTTCACTCTTCTGACCAAGACATCAGAATTTCTGTGAATTGTACTTCACCAAATTCATATTTTACTGGAAACTAAATGTAATTCAACTAACTGCACTTAAAGTGTAAATTTATGAATTAACCTTTGTGATATATTTGTATTATAAATGCAATAAACATAAAACAAGCTGTACAAGTATGTGTATAAATGACTGTGGTTGATTTGTAGATACACTTATCTTAGGACGTGGGGTATAGTCAGTGGTAGCATACTTAGCTGGCATGCATGTGGCCCTTGCTTTAATTCTTAGCAACACAACCCCAAAATAATATGTCTACACATCTGCCTCTGTAGAGAAATTGATTATCATACCAAATTTACATAGGCACAGAAAAACTGTTGAAGAAACTACATTTTTGAAGTTGGAAATTTCTTTTTTAGTTTTGTATAAATTTCAAAACCCATGATTAGTTATATGCAATAAATGCTATAAAAGTGGTTGTTATGATTATTATTAATACTTTAGTATTAAGTTGAGCCACACATTAAGGTGTATTTTACAAGGCATTATGCGATTATAGAAACATATGTTAAGTATTAGTATATAGCACACCTATTATTCTAGAAAGGAAGTAAAAGCATGAAATTTTACTACTCCACTTTAACAACAAAACCATTACTGAGTCAAGTGTCATTAAAAGTTATTTGCTTTTCAAGGCATAATAATATGAACAAATTCTTTTCATTTACCTCAAAGCAATCTGCCTCCCAAAATGTCACTTTTGGTTAAGCTCAACTTCAAGCACTGCTTATCCAGAGTAATTTGTAACAACCCTCATTCGCAATAAGCAAGCATTAAGTTTTAATGTGACACATTCTTCTAGTGGAAAAGAAACTAGACAGTGACTAAACACAGGATGGACAGTATAGTCAAACTTTCTAAGAGCTTATGTCCATACTTTGTCACTCGTATAGCTTTTGGCAAATATTAATAGCTTTCAATTATACTACATAGGATATATTAACTATCACATGTACTGAAACACGTTATACAAAGCAAATGCAGCTTGGGATCAGGTGCAACTTGTGTCCTATTTTTAAAAACACAAAATAATCCTGTTACCCTCCACTGTATACCTTTAATTCCTCATTGATTCCAAAAAACAAATTAGGGAAAACACAGTTCTAAACAAATATAAAGTTTACATAAGTATCTACTGCTCACTGTTCTTAACCTCCATTTATTCAAACTTTTGAACAGCACTTTTCAATGTAACTCTTATTTCAAAAGCTTAAGCTACACCAGTGCACTATGTTGCAGTTTCAGCTACAAAACTAATGAAATGTGCATCTCTTAAAACACTTCTTAAATATAAAAATGACTTTCGGGACCATGTATATTTACTTCAAGTTTTTGTTTCTTAAGTTCCAGAATTCTGTCTGAGTGCTAAACTACACTTTAAGAACTTAATATTTGGATATACATTTCTTTCATTTTTGTATAAAAAAAATAACTCTCTTAAAAAGACTTTAAATCCACTTTAAAGTGTTTTTCCGCAAATCTGGAAACACTTTTACGTAATGAAATGAGGACCAACAAATAAAATAAGGTGAAGTCTGAACACTGAGTACTGCTAACATTTTTAAGTATTTCAAAATAAACTTCAAAATGTAACAGAAGTAAGACATTTACACCTTGTGGATTTTAGGCTGCTTGTCTAGAAGGGTATATGTGTAGAAGCTGTTACACACAGTGTCAAAAGTGTAAAAGCATTTTCATTTCAAAATTTTCCCTTTTCACTGCTGCTGACACTGTGGCCTATCCTGTTCCAAATATTTCAGGACAGCTCCCGAACAAGCAATAACGTGAATTCAGTCCCAATTACGCTAAAAGTCTCCTACCTGAATTATGGACATCCGAGTGGCAGGGGTCTCGCTCGAATTAGTTCCTTGTCCTGTGAAGCTGGTGTGGCAGCCTGCATGCCCCTGAGGGACAGTGAGGTTGTTGGAGGCTGGTTTGAGATACATCACCTCTGACCGGGGCGAGCTGAGGGGCAGGCGGGTTTGGTAGTCGAAGTACATAGGGGAGGTGGCCAGGGAGGGACTGCTCACCACGTTCATGACGTTCATGGCGTTCCTCTCTTCGACTTCACTCTGCACCAGCATAATATCGTTTTTGTTGATTTTCTTCTTTTTGCCTTTGCCCCCGCCCAGCTGCGGGTGGCTGTATTCAGCGATGCGGCAGTTGTAAGTGCGGATCTCCTTGTTCTCACGCTTGCACTTGACAGCGATAGTGATCATGGCCGCTAGGAGGATGATGGAGATAGTGCTCAGAGTGACGATGAGCGGCAGGGACATGTCCCAGTGGTGCTGCTCGCCGTTCACCCGAGGCACGCCCTCGGGCAGCGAGCCGCTCACTGACCGAATGATAAGCTTGGCCACGGCGGAGAGAGTGGGCTTGCCGTGGTCTGTCACCTTCACCACCAGCTCCACCACGGGCGCCACTTCTTCCCACAAGGCTTGCCGCGTGCGGATCTCGCCGCTGGACGGGTCGATTGAAAACAATTGATCGTCATTGCCGTCCACGATCTCGTAGGTGAGGCGCCCGCTCTCGCCGAAGTCGCTGTCCAGGGCGCGCACTGTGCTCACCAGATAGCCCAGGCCCGCGTTGCGCGGCACCTGTAGCTCAGCCGTGTCATTCTGCAGCGTGGGCAGCACGATCACTGGCGCGTTGTCGTTCACGTCTAGCACCGTCACCCGCACCGTGGCGTTGCTCTCCAGGTGTGCGGGCGCCCCCGAGTCCTTAGCAAGCACCTTGAACTCAAAAGCCTTGGTTTGCTCATAATTAAAGGAGCGCAGGGCGTATATGGCCCCGTTGGTGGGGTTCACAGACACATAGGTGTAGATGGATACGTCGCCGATGTGCGAGGGCAGAATGGAGTAGGACACTGTGCCGTTCTGACCCAGGTCAGGGTCCTGGGCGAGCACGGAACCCAGGTACTCTCCTGGAATGTTATTCTCATGCACTTGTAGCACGTAGAGCCCCTTGGTGAAGCGAGGAGGGTTGTCGTTCTCGTCCAGGATCTTGACTGCGAAAGACTTGGTAGAGTTGAGCGGAGGCGAGCCCCCGTCCCGCGCCACGATGGTCACGTTGTACTCGTCTTGGGTCTCGCGGTCCAGAGGGCGGTCGGTCACTACCGTGTAGAAGTTGTCGTAGTTCTCTTCCAGCTTGAAGGGCACGGAGCCCCCCGGCCCGCCCAGGCCGCCGCCGCCGCCGCCGCCGCCGGGCCCTCCTCCGCCCAGGACTCGACATTGCAGCTGCCCGTTCTTGCCCGCGTCTCGGTCAGTGACCCGCACCAGGGCGATGACAGTTCCGGGCGGGGCGGCCTCACTTAGCGCCCCCTGGCGCACGGAGACAAAACCGATGGACGGTGCGTTGTCGTTGCGGTCGATGAGCTTGACGGTGACCTTGCAGTGGGCCGGGATCGGGTTAGGTCCAAGATCTCTGGCCTGGACGTCGATCTCCAGCATACCGTTCTCCTCGTAGTCTAGGTTGCCCTTCACGCGGATCAGGCCGGTCTTCGGATCGATGGAGAAGAGCTCCCGCACGCGGTCGGGCACATAGCTGCTGAAGGAATAGAGCACTTCGCCGTTGGGCCCCTCGTCCGCGTCGGTGGCGTTCAGATCGATGACCACGGTGCCCAGTGGGGCGTTCTCAGGCAGCTCCACCAAGTAAGAGGGCGCTTCGAAGACAGGGCTGTTGTCGTTAGAGTCGATCACCTTCACGTTGATCTGCACGGTGGCTGAGCGCGGCGGCTCCCCGCCGTCCAGAGCGGTCAGCACGAGCGTGTGGTGGTTCTGCTGTTCGCGGTCCAACGCCTTCTGGATGACCAGCTCTGGGAATTTGGTGCCGTCGCCGCGGGACTTGACGTCCAGGGCGAAGAGGCCGTGGTCATCACGCGTGAGCAGATAGGTCCGGAGCCCGTTCTCGCCGGCGTCCGGGTCATGCGCGCTGGTGAGGGGAAAGCGAGTGCCTGGGGCAGCGTTCTCAGAGATGTCCATTTCGATCTGGTCGGAGGGGAAGGACGGAGCGTTGTCGTTAATGTCCTGGATCTCTACCTTGATCATGCAGATCTCCTTGTCGTTGGCGAATACCTCGAGGGACAGCTGACACTTGGCGTTGTGGCGGCACAAGGACTCACGATCGATGCGTTGCTTGGTGTACAGGAGCCCGCTGTCGGCGTCCACGTCCAGCAGGTGCGGCGCCGAGTTCTCCAGCACCCGATAGCTGCCCGACTTGCTTCGCCCGCCGCTGCCACCGCGCTCGGCCGGCGGAAGCCCTGCTTGCAGTCGGGCATCCTTGCCTATGTTGCCGATCACGGTGCCGGCCCCTTGCTCCTCGGGCACCGAGTAGTTGAGATTCTTGAGCGTCAGGGCCGGGGCCCACAGAAGGAGGCAGCAACAGATGGAAAGGTACATCCCAGACCTTCGGGGTGGGGGCAGGAGCAGCCGCACTGGAGGGGCACACCGGTGAGTGCGCGCCAGCCTGGAGTCGGGGCGGAGGTGCGCGCGCGGCGCGAGCCCCAAGTCCGCGGGTCCTTCCTCGCCTCCGCACCGGGCTGCGGCACCGCGGTCTCTCCCTATTCCGCGCAAGTTCGCTGAACCTGTTGATCTACAGCATCCGCACTGGGCGAGAGGCAACGGCGCAGCGGAGCTGCAGCGGCGTGGAGTAAGGCGGCGGCTCCCTGCGGCGGAGGGCGAGCCGGGGGCTTTGTCTCTCCCGCCTAGACTTCAGGAGGCTCAAACTTGAGCGATGAGGCCGGTGATAAGGAGGAAATCGAGTCTGAGAAGGATGGTAACGTGTTCAAGAATTGGTAGGTTTTTCTCGCTCCCGCTAGGGAGCTGCAAATCCACTCTCGCCGGCAGCGTACGGAATACTCTTCACATCGGGTGGGGGAGGGCTTGGGGAGGTGTGTCTCCAGGCAGATCGGAAAGTGCGGTCCTTACTTATTACCGGTCTCCGGTGATGAAATTGATGGGAATGAGGAACAACGAAGAGAGAGTCACAGATAAATATTTCTGAAGCTTCCAGGCGCACTGTGAAATGTCTGCTTGCTGCGCAGGCTGGTCTGTTTTCAGGCAGTGTTTTGCTGCATTTAGAGATCTAATCTCGCATTGCTGGCTGAAGCAGCGGTGGCGGCGGACTGCATCTCCCAGCCAAGCGTTTTTTGTTTTTTTTTTTTTTCCTTTCTCTCCTTTCCGAGCAGCCAGAGGGAGGGGAGGAAATGCAGCGCAAAGAACTAGTGTCCCGATTTGTAGTTTCCTCCCCCTACTAGGCTCCTCCCTCTCTTCCTCCGAAGAGACTCTCCGCCGAAATAAAGAAAGCCACAGCTTGATCAGCATTTGCCGTGAGAGTCTATTGGGAAGGAGAAATATACGGATATATCTCCGCCTCCGACCGTACAACACTCTGATGTCTCTACGCAGAGCCAGTAGCCGCGGCTACCATCCCATCCTCTTCCTGACAGCAAGGACTTCTCGCTCTGCAGTTTAATTCCAGTTTGCTTTTCTTCCCAGGCGAAAGGAAATCAACAGGCAACTCATGGTTGGACGTGCAGATCTGAAGGGGGAGGGGGAGGCCGACGAAAAAGGAAGGGGGAACCACCCTCCCGGGCTCACGCACACTCTCCGCGTCTCGCTAGAAGGGAAACAGTCTCTGCATTCACAGGGCTGGGCCGTCAAGTGCCTCTCTTTTCTTTCTATTCAGCGTCTCTTTGCACTGGCCCAGCCTCCGTCCTCTTCACGTAGAAAGGAAAATCTTGGCGAGAAATAAAAGTGGTGAATATTTGAAGAGGATAAAGTGAGGTTTTTTCCCCCTCCTCTTCAAAAAAAAAAATAATAATAATAGTAGGAGTGGGCTGGATGAGCGAAAATCATCAAGGTTCGGCGTGGTGCATTCTGCAGTCGGTCCTACAGTCTCTGGGCGGCGCGGGGAGGGCGGGGGTGAAAACTGCGGTCGGTCCTGCCCCAGGCGCCCACCCCGGGGAGCTACCTCCGCGAGAAGCTTAGGCACAGGGCTGTCTACACATTATTTCGGGTTCCCGAGGCGCTTCGAGATACGGGAATGACACATCCAAAAAATGCAGGTGTTCGGAGCTGCCGGATGAGTCAGAAGCAGCGGAACGAATCGTATTCACTCCCTCGGTCCTCCCTTCACAGACATTAGTTGCGGCTTCTTCCTAACGCTTTCTCTGACTCACTCTAGAGAAAGAAAAGCCAGATTCATGTTTTGTGGAAAAAATAAAAAAAAGAAAAAAAAAAAAAAAAAGAAAGAAAAAAGCGAAAGGGAGGGGGAGGGAGGTGAGCTGAGTCCCGCACCACTTTACTCTACCTCTTTCTGCCGGAGTCCGAGGCTCTGGAAAGCAAGGCGTCTGCTTTGCTAGGTGTGTTTATTTATTTTTCTAAACCTTTCCTCTTGGTTAGGCGTGAGGCACCCCAAAATCTTTCAGAGTCTTAGAAAAAGAAAAAAAATGACGTTTCCAGTAATTAGTCACAGATCAGCCCCCAGCAGAGTTCAAGATTTTCCTCCCAGTGTTCTCTATTCACAAAGTCCAGCATCGGTGTGCATAGTTAATTGTGCAGTCTGTTGTGGAGGATTTTAATTTTATTTTTTAAATTCCTCCTTTCCTGCCACGGGTGGTCTCTTTCAATCTGGTGCCTGGCAGGATCACCCCAAAGCCTGAGGGAGACGTGCGGATTTCAAACCAAATAAATCCATCCCCGCAAGCAAAGCGGCAGAGGAAATGAAAGGTGAAAATTTCAATTCAACAGTTGGAGTAGTGTCTCCCTAGCCGCCTTCCGCCGCCGCCGCATCCGCCGGGCTCGCAGTCCCACTTCTCTCCCCAGCGTCTCTTGCTGACTGACTCTATTCACCTCACGCTGCCGCTTAAACATTGATACTGATTCCTTGCCAGCCAATCCGCGCGAGGAGCAAGGCCCTGCCTCCTCGGCATTCGCCCAATGGAAGGCGGAGAAGAGGCCGGCGGGGGCGGAGCCAGGAGCCCCAGCGCTTTAGAGTCATTGATTAGATCCGTTAGAAGGGAAACCAACGCGCCTAAGCGAGCCAGCGCTACGCCTCGGCGGCGGCGCCCAGGGCCTCGCCGCCGGGTCTCCCGGGGCTTTATCTCCTGGGAGAAGCTACTCCACTGTCTTCCTCCGGAATAGAGAATTAGAAAGCAAAACAAAAAGTTTGAGAGCGATTTATTTGATTTTATTTTTTTGGTCTGATATACACGGGAATCAGAATCTCAGCATGCTTGCAGAACAAGGTAGCTACGGTCTTCCTGCTGGATTTCCGTACACACACACACACACACACACACACACGCACACACATTCGCCGTAACCGGTCACCACCCATATAAAGGGAGGGGCAGATTTTGACTCCGCATGGATGCTTCTGAATGAGGTGCAGGTGTGTGTGTGTGTGTGTGTGTGTGTGTGTGTGTGTGTCTGTGTCTGTGTCTGTGTGTGTGTGTTTGTGTGTCTCTGTGTGTGTCTGTGCATTTGTCGCATATTTCAATAAATCTATGTGAATTCTAGGGTGCTCCTGAGCACACATCTGCCCGCATTAGAGCAAACAGGCCAAGAGCAACAGCAATCAATATGTAACTTTGTTCATGCTCAAGAAAAATCAGCTGTCCTCAGGCACTCAAGCAAGGAAAGTCACTTGATTATGAAAATGTTTCTGAAAAAAACCAACAGATGTACATTGAAAGGAAGGCCATGTCTGCTTACAGTAAAATAATCTCACTTCTTTTAAGGGGAAAGGTTTAGTCAATACAAGCTTTGTAGACGTTTCCAAATGAAATTTGACTAAATAATACTTATGCCCTGTTGGTCATCCCCTCTTCCCTTTTCAGCATAGGTCTAAGGTAAAGGCACATACTGTCATATAATAGTTATGGTGTTTTATCTAACTGTGTTCTTCTATATGCAATTTCAATTTTAGTTAAGAATGAATAGCCATTGCCAACCACATTTGCAATACTACTATGCATGGAAGCTAAACTGCAAAACATGAAGGCAGATCAGTAATCTGTTAGGATTTATTATTCCTTTTTTAAAAATGACACCTCTCTCTCTGTCACTGTCTTTCTGTCTCTGTCTCTGTCTGTCTCTTTCACAGACACACACACACCACACAGACACACACACACACTTGCTTCAAAATGTTCCCCATTAACTTTAGAAATTGCGAAGATTCTTTTTTTCCTAAATCATTACTACAATCAACTCCAAGTGAAGACTGACTGGTTTGCTCATGATCCAGCTTCTCTGGAAAACAGTTAATGCAAAAAAGGAAATTGAAGTTTTGAAATAGAAAAGGTGAGTGTTTTGATTGCTAGAATATTGATTGCAATTCATAAACGCTGAGGTTAAGTTGCCATTTATAAATTGTGAATGACTACAATACAAATCTGAAAGATGAATCATTCAAGCTTCACAGAAAATCAAATCCAGACTGATTACAAGAAAATTTTGAAGGTTGTTGTTGGGATAATTGTTCAAAGATTCAGATAAAGAAGCTATTTATTTCCTGGAAGGTTCGATGAGATAACCTATAGCTCACATTTTCAGGCTGGTCAGTATGCAAATTTACCAATCTCTTAAAGTGTACAGTTTAAAAGTTCTCAGTACTTTCAAGATCAACCTTCAAATCTTAAAATGCCTTTGCTTTTTCTAAATAAGCAGATGGCCATGCATACACTATTGGTCAGTGGTGGACCTGCAACTATGTAGACATATGGCCTGCTTTGCTGAATGGTGCACACTTATAAAAGTGCAGCTTTGTATCATCACTCTGGGGTCAGAGCCTGTGTCCCAACACATGTACCTAGGAATATGAGGTATCGAGTCTCTAAAATATGAGGTAACTTTAAAGAGTAGTGATTATACATTTCTTTTCTTCTTTCTTTCTTTCTTTCTTTCTTTCTTTCTT
>NW_004524726.1:6976786-6997695 GCF_000260255.1 Octodon degus
TTTATTCTACTGAGCTATCTCCCTGGCCCAACACATTCATTTATTATTCATTATTTTGATATGACAAAGTTAAAGTTTTCTTGAATTACACATTAGTTCAAGGAAAATCATAAAATGTTGTAACTTTAGGCTTACCTTAATGTCAAAACAAGAGGACAGTGTTACAGTTTATTGATCAGCCTTAATTAAATCTGTTTTGTGTAATAGATTAGAAATACTATGTCTAAGAATAAATAAAATGACACGAAAATATATCCTTATAGGCAGAAACTTTCCCCAAAGCCCTCCAGAGTAATTATGTCACACCTCCCTCTAGTGTTTGGCAAAAGAACTACTATTCTTATGGAGAACACCACAGGGCATCTGCCAAAAGACAATAAAAACTATAGAACATAGCTTTCTTACATTTTATGTAACTTGTAGTATTGAATTTTGCCTTCTAAGACTGACAAATCCCCAAGAAGTTTTCCTTATTATTAGTATTCAGATTTATCTTATTTTTAAAGGAAAGTCAGTGAATTGATATCTTATTTCCAGCTTTAAGTAGATGAGAACATCACATTCAGTGTGTCTTAATCTCCTAAATCTTATCTCTTTGCCTGGGTTTAATGGTTAGAGTAAAATTATTAAACATTATCTTTTAACTATATTTAATATATTAAACTCAATTTTAAAAGAAAAAATATAAATATAATTAAACAAGTAAAAATCCTTTTGGTTTTTATATTATAAAAGATTATAAACATGTCATTAAATTAAAGAAAATGGAAAAATGCAGTGTTGTATATGGCTGCTGTTATCTGCAATCTCATTTTTATCAATGATACTGATTGATACTCATTATCTGTAATAAAAATAACAGATTCCAACTTAAACCTAAATTATACTGTTTATTTTAAGTTATACTATTCACACACTGAATAGCTGAAGATATTTTATGATTATTTGCAACTTATGCATGCACACTCTTTGGATAGACATAACCTCTAATTAATAAAATCTACTTGTTCAGATGACCTTCAAAGGTAAATTAATCCTTATGTGGGAATTACTTCAAATAAAGTATTAAAGTCTTTTATTGCAGACCAATAAACAGCGACTAATATTGCCATATCACTCTTTGAACTAGATTCTAAAATTTCTATTAAGCAATAATTTTGAAAATTTCTTTTTGTGAAATTTTAAATATCTAAGTGCATTTAAGTTTTCCCAAGGTACTCTTTAAGATGCATATTTACTTGTTGTTATTGCAATTTTGAGGTTTTATGAGTGCAACCCGAATAGCAGCAGCTATAACACACTGCCACAACTCCTCCTGTCTGACATAATCTTGGGAGTTCAATATAATGCAATTTTTAAGAAAAATTTTTGATGCTGACGCCTGTAACACAGCCACTACATATGAACAATGTTTTCTCTGTATTTCCTTCAATCTCACTTTTACCATCATTTCACTACTTGGCTTGTACTGGTTTGTTAATTGAAAACACTTAAGTATAGCACAGAAACATTTAGATGTTAGCAATGTCAAAGTGCTCCTATCACATTTAAATTCTTCAATGAATGAGAGCAGTGCATTCGTAGCTAGCTTCTCCACTTGTTACTATCCTTTAGAATTTCTACTTCGAGTACAAAGTCATTGACTATTGCTGACTTTTTATCTGTGCCTTTAACAAATGAGGAACACATTATATTAACAGGAAAATTGCTAAAATTTACTTTGTTTTAATAGATATAAACGCTATAAAAAGGCAAGGGAACTAAAAATTTTAAATGTCAGGAATCATGGTTACCAATTTTTAAAAATTGAGAAATCAACCTGTCTTAACATTTCAAAAGTGTTTAATATATAATTTTAATATTTAAAATTGAATACTAAAATTTTAGTTTGTATTAAAGTTTTTAATTTAATATTTAGAAAACACTTTAAATCACTTATAAATATACTGTAATTTTTTCTCTATCATGTGTGTCATGATGTTGTTAAACCATAGCATAACCACACCCTCATGCGTAGCTAGTTTGTTCACAGTGAGCACTCAAAGTTCAGGATTAATAATGACATGAAATTCTATGTACTAGGAATCAATTTTTAAAGCACAAAATAAATGAATTGAATTTACCAATATTATTTGTATATTTTCCGTATATTTCTAAGTTTGTAAGTCAGAAAGAAATATTAATAAATTAGTAACAAGTGATTTACTCTTGAGCAGTGAAATGTATTTCAGGTCAAATAGTGTGAAGTATAGAGACAAATGTAAAATGTAATTAAGATTGTTATATTAAAGTTTTACAGTAAGAGGTTATTCAGAATTTAAAATAAAATATGCTTGTGTATGTGAACACATCAAAGTAAAGGGAATTATCAAAGAAAATGTTAACACTACCTCACATGTGTTAATATATGTTAAAAAGGGCATTAGATTGCAATTTGTAAAATTTAACTGTGAAAAAATTTTCTTGACCTTAATAAATTGCAGATGTCTTATTTATAGTCTCTCCTTATGTGTCATCCAGAGATAAAAGGGTTCAGTTAACTATAGCAACTCAACCCTCCTGCCCCATAAGAAGTTGAATGCTGGCTCCCCCTTGTGGTTACTCTGAGAGCACAAACCTTTGAGTACAGTATTTGCTAGGGAAATTTACTGCGTAGGAAAGAAAAATCTGCTTCATCTTTGTTCAAATACTTTTTGAAACAAATGAAGAGCTTATTGCTGAAATAGTTAATTTACAGATGCGACTTCTGAGTCTCTAAGATACCGTGACTGAAACTGAGAGCAAGTATGACAGACACACTTCTGCAACCTCGTTTTTTGTTTTTGTTTTTGTTTTTGTTTTTTTAAAGAAACAGTTAAGCACTTTAGGAAAGTGCCAAAGCTGGGATACCTGCCCTGGGAGGGGACCCGGGAAATCTGACTCAGTAGGTGGCGCTCTTTCCTCAGAGTCAGTTTTATAATGATGGGCTGAAATAATGTTTCAAATAGCTGTGTCACAGAAGGTCCTGCCTTTCAGGTGAGGCAAAATCAATAGCTTATGATCACTTATGGTTATAACAGGTGGCACGTTTCCTTCCATTATTCTAAGATATTTAAACAACCTGTTATATAGCTATCACACAGAGATCAATGAGAAGGATATAAAGGAACTATGCTGAGCTCTTCAGAAAACAAATAAGTGCTCTGCAAATCCTCTGCATTTTAATTATCATCATAATCATTAACCCTCCGAAGTTTCAGTGACAAGGTCTTATTTGGGTAATTATGTTCTCGTCATGTAAATCCCCCCTTTCAGTGAGCTAGGCATATTATTACCTCTTGTATTTCCAAAATGCTTACAGCAGTTCTCGAAAACCAAGCCCTGTGAAACAGCTACTGTCTGTCACCTTCAGAGCAGCACACTCTTTTTAGGGAAAGCACCTTTATTTAGCTCCTGCACCCCTGCACACATCCACGGGTAGACACTCAGTAAAATAATTTCTATGCTTACTTGGATGATAGTTTGAAATAAAACTGAATAAAGGAAATCTTGGGAAGGAAGCATTTTCAAAGTCACTCTGGCTTGCTGATTTTCGGATCTTCTGAACCAAGATACTGGAGAGTGGTTCACAGATTTCTGAGCCAGGGTCACCTGGTTCTGGGACAGATGAGAGAAGATTGTGCTGAAGAAATACCATAGTCTTTTGCAAATTACCAATATTAAAATAGAAGTAGACCGAATAATATTTTAGCTATAAACATTGAAGAATGTAAGTATAATATTGATAGTAAATGAATGAGAGGTCTTTGTATTTCACCAGAAATGCTATTTGTAGTACAAGTTTGATATGAGACACTTATAAATACAGTGTTAAACAAAAATAATTCAAATGCTATGTACTTATTTAAATATTGGCCAAGGCTTCCGAGAATAACAATTTTATAAACATATTAGCTGTAATAGTCACGTGTGACTTTATAAAGGGTCTGATAACAATAGTAGAACAAACAAGACTACAGAGAAAGGATTTTAAAACCTATTGAACATTTAACCATTTAGACAAATATAAACTTACAATACTCTGAAACTATATCAATAAGAATCCAAAGCAATGAAACTTTTTTGTGACAATGATCCATTCACAAATCTGCTAGCTGCTATAGAACCCCTTCCTAATACATTTTACTGTGATCTATAGTTTACACAACTATTTTATGAACAGTTGTAAGAATTATCTATACATGATGAACATTCATGGAGGACATGCATTAAAGCACCTGAGTTTTGGACAATAATAAAAAGCAGATCTCTGTAGAAGTATCAAAATTTTAAGAAGTAACATGGATTTGTCTTATGCATTGCACTGGCAGAGCAATTTAAGTACTTCAAGGAAATAATTTTTTAAAAGAAAATAATCTGCTACACTGAAGACTAAACACTTAATTTGCTGTGAGAAACTTAGTAGATTTTAACCATTGTGATACAAAGGAATTCACTGACCAGTGAAATGATTACTCAAAGTGCAGTCTGTCCCCGTACTATTGAGTTTGAACAACAGCAAACCCACTGTGATGTAGAGAGATCTTTCCCACTTGACCCTGGGAAAGATGGTCATATAATTCTATCCAGACAGAGCTAAAGGGCACCGATGACTGCAACTCTGCAGAAGTCAGAATTTTGTCTGTGACTTATACTCTGCGTGTAATTTTGCCTATTCCGTTAAAATTATGTTATACAGTGTATTATATATTGTATTTCAAATTATTTTGCTATGAAATTTTATTTTTTCACAGAAGGCTATTTTATATTTTATTAATATTATTTGTATTACATTAAAATAAAAATATTAACAGTAAGGATTTAAGTGGTTATTTTATGGCATAGCCATTCAATAATATACATTAAAATATTATAAAAATAGTCACAAGAATATTGAATCATATATTGAAGGAATCCACTAAAAATATTTGAATTCCCAAATATCCTTTCAGCATATTTTCGTATAAAGCATACACTTAAATATTGCCTACTTTTAAGGAAGTATTCATGGACAATTCCTAGAATTCTGAGATTCATGGACTCCAGATCTGAAGTAACCACTTTGGGTAGCACAGTGTTTTACTCCAGAAGAGTGACATTACCACTAAGGAGGAAAATTTCCAAAATGAAATGAAACTTTAATGCTTGGTTTTAATACTGTGTTTCTCCCAAATTAAGACCCAATTTGAAGATAAACACTTGGTTGTTACCAAGGTGACGGCCAGTGTCGCGTAAAAGATTGTACTTGGCTCTACTCTTACTCTGTGGAATGCTGTAAGGGCAGGCAAGGCAAAGTGACTGGAGATGTAATTTGGATCTGTAGATTTTAAGGCTGATTATTGTCAGGCTAGGCCGTGTATTATAAGAAACAAAGTGAGTACATATATGGAAAGAAAGAAATATTTAAAATTAAGTGTGTCTAAATCCTTGCTTTAGCTGCAAAATGAATTGATAACACATGCAGTTATCATTTATTCTTCACTTGTCTCAGACAGTGATAAAGTTTCATTAGAAAACAATTCAAAACAAAAAGTGAATTATTGTATTAAGATAATACAGTGGGGGATAAGTGGGGATGGTCACATATTTTATCTTTCCAGTAGTTTTGGGATTAGTATGATTCTAGCACCAGTGGTATATTTGAATAAAGTGGTGTTTTATGAATAGAGATAAAATGCCACAGGGCAGCAGGAAATTATTGAAATCTTAAAATCTACCTCCTCTGAAAATAAAAGCAGAGATCTTGGAACAATGTAAATACATATAAAGAGAAGCAATGTGAAAGGAGTAATCCGTGGGGATAAGTGGTCACATATTGTATCTTACAAGTAGTTTTGGGAAATGTAGCAGATGGCAGAGATTTCACTTTTGTTTGGATTTAACCAATAGCTGGACTCTTCGGCGGGACATGTCTTAATCTAGAGAGATCTGCCTCTATAAAGCAGAACAGGGAAGTCTATTATTCTGAAAAACAGGTATAGCAAGTTAGATTCAAAACATATATTCTCTGTGATCTAGAATTGGCCCAGAAAGAGAAGAAAATCATTATAAAAAATTTAGTTCATATTCTCAGAATGACTCTTGGAAATGGTGAATCCATGAAAGTTAGAGTAGGAGGCCATAAGAATATAATAAAATGTAAAATACTATGATTGTAAAATGTAAATAATAGGTACAATCAATAGCAGGAAGACTATTACAAAGATACTTAGAGAAATATATGAAAAATTCAGACATTTTTCTGTAACTCAGAAAGTAGGTGGATGAAGAGTAAAACAAAGTCAGAGAAAAATAAATACAGTGACAGTTGCAGGCTGTTCATTAACATAATATAATACTAAATGTCAGGAATTCTAAAAGATAGAAGTGGAAGGAGGAAAACTTATCATTATAAAAACCTAAGGAAAAATATTTTGAGGGAGAAGAAAGTTCAGATTTATAAATTAGTCAAGCTTGTCGACTATTTGATGCTGTAATACTCAACACAGACATGTTCTTTGGATTTTGAATTTCAAGGATGATAAAACAAAAATGCATGAAGTGCTGACTCAAAGCATGATCTCCAGAGCTACCTTGGGTGACCTCTGCTCAGTGGGCAGGGGACAAGAGAAGCGGGAGTATGCAGTATTCACTTCAAGTTCCAACTCAGAATGAAGGACTCCCATTACTTTCAGGAGGACAGACACATGCAAGCAGTGAGTCTGATGAGAAGAAGAACAGAGCATGAGAACACGCTGACCACTGCGTCGCTGGTAGGCCAAGCACTGAGGCTGAGCTTCCAAGGAATCAACAGTCCATGACACGTAAGTAAGAAGTCCTTTAGTACTTGGGCTAAAGATAATATGTGCTATTGATACTGTGTACTATTTCTCTTTGTCACTTCACCAACTGTACAAAACTCATTTTGTACCCTCTCATATCAGAACCAAGAGCTGGCACTTGACCGTTTTTAAAATCTTGACTTACACAGTTAAGATTTTTTGCAACCGGCTTTTTTCCTATTCATACATTAGCGTAATGGAAAACTTTTGCAGTTCTGGATATTTCTTTGCCCTATTTCATACCTTTCTAAACAGTTTCTAGGCAATTATCTTTCATAATTCACTTTGATGCCTGTATCTTTCATAAAACAGATTCCTCTCCTAAATTTCTCATTGTAAAAATTCTAAATATTTAAATAGGCCTTTATCTCTTAAATGAACAACAAAAGTTAAATTGTATTTCATGGAAAAAAAATCCAAATTTTCGCAAGTGATGTAAAAACATATTTAAAGAAATGTAAAAATTACTTCTTTGATACAGCAAACAAAGTGTAAGTCTCAAGACCAGGAGTTACCACAGTGAAAAAGGTAGACAGGTAGGTCTTTCAGGCAAGAGCCAAGGTTTTTTTCTCTATCCAGCTGAGTGAAGTTTAAGGACAAAGATTCCCGTTTTTTTTTCCAGTTGTCATTCAAATGATTTACCTTGGCACCAGGCTTCTTGCTCCGCCACCTTCAGATCAGCAAAGCATGTTCCTTCCCAAGTTTGGAATCAGTCTGATTTCTCCTTTTGACATAATTCTTTGATCTTTAGCAGGAGAAATTTTTGTGCTTTTAAAAGGCTCATTTTATTGATTTGGGTCTGTACAAATATTGAAGACAATCTCTGTAACTTAAAATCTTGAAATGTATTTATATTTGAAAATATGATCATTTTTCATTTGCCATGCAATATATTATATTATCAAATATTAAGGATTAAGATTTCAAGAGCTTTGCAGGGATCATTTTGCCTAATCACCAAATAATTGATAAAATAAATTATAGAACAGTTACATACTATTCTATTAATGTATTAATATAAAAATTATAAGATATGAAAAAATTACAATTCAAATTAAACAGAATCAAAGCAAATATAAAATAATGGAACTTTGAGAAATTTTGTATGGATATCTGAATATAGAAAGCTAAGTAGGGGAATAAATATCAAGCATTCATAAGGATATATGATAAGCATTTGTATCTCAGTGGTCAGGTGTCTAGAGAATTATTAATATCTTTTATTTCATAAATTTTGCATTTGAGAATGCAGTAAAGAACATAAGCAAAGAAACTAATAATTGCAATTTTACTTAATAAATCCTCTAATGCCTATCACTTCATTACTTTAAAAATAAAAAATCTTATATTTTATGTTTGGTCTTTTTTTTACTTTGCAGCTAGTCTTCTTTTTACAGAACTCTCTCAAGTCTTTAAAATCTAGAGCCCCTGATTGTTTTTACTACTAGCATTTTGCTATTATTGCATTGCTACGTCCACAGTATATAACTATTGTAATAAGGCTTTACAAAGGAAAGAACTTAATACAGGACACATAACTTATTGAGTTATTTTATAATATGCACCCTAAGAGTCAAATGCAAAAGAGCATGGGAGACCCAAAGAATTCAGCTGAGGGGCTGAATCCCATGGCAGTGTCCTGCACAAGCCCAGTTGATGACATAGAGCCTGTGACAACGTTCTCCACAAGCCAGCTGGAGGCTCTGAGCCCAGTATTTCTTTCAAGTCTGTTTCACGATCTGCCCTGCGCAGGCCCAAAGCAGATGAAGGATCTGTTCCAGCAAGCTGAACCATTCGCACTAGAGTAAGGAAGCCACATTCAAAGTAAGAACCAGCACTCCTGCAGAGTGCATCACAGTCTTCTTCAATGACAAGGTTCTGAGCTCCAGAGGTCCTCCAGTGATGAGAACAGCTGAGTTTTTATCAGGAAAGCCAATGCGATACATTTCCCCAGGAGAGCCAAGAGCACACCATCTTTCCTTTAAGTACTCTCTTCATGCTGTTGGCAATAATCCTCTGGTGAGCCCTCCACAGTCAGCACCACATTGATTCAGTTCAGTTGGGTGCTACAATTTGACCATTAGTTGCTAATCCATCACAATAAATTATCCTCCAAGTAGAACAAATGAATCCTTGGTGTAGGTCTACAGACACTACTCGTGTTCTCTTTTTGTTGTAAATTAGCTGGTCAAAGGAAAAATATCAGATACTAATCTCACTTTTATTTCTGTGACTTAATTCTTGAGAATTGGAATAATAAGTTATGTTATATTTGCAAGGTTCAATATCTGAAGCTTTTCTTTAGTGAATCAATTATATTAATGGCACATTTGGAAATACTATTTTATCACAGAAGTGTGAATCTATCCATTCAAACTGAGTGTCACCTTCAGGTCTGTCTAATTGGATACACTTATGCATTTTCATGGGTTTATGATATCTAGGTCTCAAGAGCTAAACAAGGCCAGTAGATTTACGTGCACTTAGTCAGAATTTTCTTAAAGGTATTAATGCAGAAGATCATCTAACAACATATGTACAGGTAAAATATCTCCATAATAAAGTACTAAGTTTCACTGCCCGTACTGTGTTCAAATGTTTCTAACAATCTTGGGTGTGGTGCACAAGACACTCTTTTCATTACTGATGTCGAAAATGTTACCAGAAAACCTTGGTTTTCACCTATTCCACAAAGCAAGTCAGTTAACTTTGCATAGACTAAGTTTTCACACCTCAGAAAAATCAATAAAATACCCAGCATGCTTCCCTTTCAGATTTGTGCCAACCAGATTTTATTTCATATGAATTTTAATAATCCTGAGAAACAATTTTGATCATAGTATCAGCCATTTAATGGTAAATTATGACAAAATGGATATAGTGGGCAGTGAAAAATTATAAGAGTTCTTCTAAGAGATGCAGTTACTGTTCTGACTTATTTATAGTTACTAGTCTTTTGGCCACCCATACTTTATTTGATATTAAATATTTTAAATGTTCTGAAATGTGTTTTCTGTGTTAGTATTTCAATTGATTGGTCCACTAAATATTTTACATGTCTGATATTAATTTTCTTTTCATTTCTATGTTTATCTCTAACTAGCTAATTAGGTCATATTTTTACCTTTGTTTATTTTTTCATTCGTTTGCTTTTGAATGTGTGGCAGCATAAACCCAACTGTAAAGAGCACAGATAAGCTCTCAAAATGTTACATGGCATTTTACCCAAATATCTGTCAAGTAAAAGGTTAGAATTTTCACTTCTAAAAGAAAATATATACCAATTAGTAGCAATATTCTGCTGTCTATTGCCTAATTTTGGCAAGGGGAAACTGACATTCTTGTTCTTTCTGTAGAGTACATTGCTACACATGACTTCCTCTGTTGGGCACCTACATGATGATTCAATAGGTAACTTCTGCACACTATTTTGATAGTCATTGATATATGTACTGCTTTCTTGTGCAATTTGTTAGACTATTGCAATGGACATATTACCAAATATTATCAGTTAAAGTAATCAATAATAATCCTACATATTGCAAAACATTATTGGCTATTCCTTTACAGAATTTATACAGAATTTGCTAATAGAAGTGTTTTTTTTAATTTTATGTATTTCATAAAGGGTCTCTCTACACAGGTCGGTGGACTTGTAGTGATCCTTTTATTTCAGCCTTCCCAGCACTTGGATTACCGACCTGCACCACCATGCCCGGACTTGGTGTCTGGCTCAGTGTGCCTAGCAGGGGGCTGGCACTGCAAGCGGTATTGGGATTCGAGCCAAAGTCCTAGAGCTTTCCTAGGCAGGTGCTTAGACCACTGAGCTATCACTGTGGCCTTAGAAGTCTTATACTGAATAAAATTGCACTAATTTTGAGATGTCACTGCAATTGTTACAGATATCAGAAAATTATTAATAATAAAATTTATAAATATTTTGTAAAGTAAAAGAGGCTTAATTATTTATATTAGTCTTAAATATGATTTGAATGTTTAAATGTCTGTCTTCACTATAAATAATATTTACAAAAATTTTCAAAATATGGTTCAGTTATAGATTTTATAAAATCATAAATACCTCACCAAAAAGATAACTTAGAAGTAATCACATTTTCAAAGATGTAATTTTCTGCCAAAAATGAGACTGTTAGTAAAGATCACACATACCTTTTTAGTTTCATAGTTCTGAAATGAATATGTAGGATTGTATTGTGTAGATACACTATCATGTGTATAGAGCCAGCTCTTTCTTCATATAAATTGATTTTGTTATCTTATTTTTAAAAACAGAAATTTAAATCATTATTAGCATACTATTACATATTTGTGGAAGTATTTTTAATTAATTTGTAAGAAATTAATGAATTTATAAAATGTCTAATTACAGTTGTATCTAACAAAATTAGGGGAAATATGTATGCCAGTGTCAAAAGATAAAGAAATGCTGTCGAAATAGATTATAAAATATTAAACACATGTGACAATACCTGAAATATCTGATACTAAGTAGTATTCTCTACGAAATTTAAGAAGTCTTATAAGGGGGCTGGAGAGATGGCTCAGTGGTCTAAAGCACCTACTTAGAACAAGCTTGGCAAAGCATCAGGGACCGCGGTTCGATCCCCCAGCACCACATGCCAGCCAGCCCGCCCCCTGGTGGGCTGAGCTGGCCCCACACACACACCACACACTCTCTCTCTCTCTCTCTCTCTCTCTCTCTAATAAATAAATTAAAAAAATTAAAAAAAGAAGTCTTATAAGGGATATTACTGAATAAAATAATTGGGATACATATAGTTTATTAAGCAAAATGATTCCATATTATGTTTTTTAAAATATCAATTAACCTTCTTGGGTTATTTACAGAAATATGCTTATTTTGTAGACATACACATTAATTTATTTGAGTAAATAAGCATGATTTATGAAATTTACTTTCAAATAATTGATAAGTGCATTAAATTATACAAGGATAAATAATTTGCATGTGTGCTTCTATAGATTCATGTGCTAAATATGCTTTCTGTAGTGGTAAGAGAAAAAGAATGAGATAAAATTACAAAATTCTTACAAATGCTAAATTAGTAAAGATTCACAAGTATTTTTTTGCATTACTCTTAGTGTTGTAAACTTTCTGGAGGTTTGAAATTACTGATATGTGAAATTTTATGAAAATCTTCAAACATTTGCAAAGGGTTATGATAATGCGGCCATGCGTCACACTACACAAGTGGAAAAGTGTAGACACAGTGGAGGTACTATGAACTCTATAGTTTCATAGAGGAATTGAAAGCACTGAGATGTACATGATTATCAATGATAAATGCAGACATCAATGAAAAGATAAAACTAAATAAGGGTATATATGTATAGCATATACATTTGCATATTCACTACCATTTAAACTCTTATTTGTTTCAGAATTCAATCACTCTTTTTTATAATAGTCATGAATAAAATGTTTATTACCTGTTTAACTGATCTCATGGTAATTTTTGGGCACAGTCTATAGAAATTGTCTCTAGATCTAGGAATATAGTACAGCGGCACAGCAACTGACTGGCAAGCACAAGTTCATAGTACCTCCACCGTGTCCACACTTTTCTACTTGTGTAGTGTGACGCATGGCCCCATCATCATAACCCTTCTGTGTTTTGTCAATCTCACAACTATCTTCAGGTGGCTACAAGCACACACTGGACCTTGCACTGAGTTGAGCCTTTCTAGTTTGAGGTCTATGTCTGTCTGATGGATTTATGATAACATAAAAAAGAAAGAAGGGAAGAAAACAGCTCTCAAATAAAAATGAAATGTAGTTTCCTTCCTGATACTAAAACAAACAAACAAACACACAAACAAAAGAAAACAACAAATAAACAACAATGAAAGAAAGAAAGAAAGAAAAGAAAGAAAGAAAGAAAGAAAGAAAGAAAGAAAGAAAGAAAGAAAGAAAGAAAGAAAGAAAGAAATTGTATCTAGAATTAAAGAATTACAGGACTGGTTAGATAGCTCAGTGGGCAGGGACCAGGGTTCCATCCCCTGTGTACTGTGCCGGCCCCAGCCCCAGGGCGTGCTGAGAAGGCCACTGAGACTGGGCATTGTGGTTCGTGCCTGTAATCCCAGCACTTTGGAGGCTGAAAACAGGAAGATCACTATGAGTTCAATCTATGTAGTGAGACCCTATAGACTCTGTACTAAATAATTAAGTAAAATGTTGAGTATAAAAGGATTATTGCAATACATTAAATTTTCAAACAAAAGGAGTCATCGAATTTCTATAAAAATGTATATTTTTATTTTAGGTAGATGATTATAAATTTTGACATGTGTTAAACACTTGACATGATTAATTCTTGAATCATTTTATCATCTGTCTTTCAATTTGCTGTATTGTTTTAATTTTTCTAGTGTAGGTAATTTTATTTTGTACTGAAGTAACAGTTCAACAAGTTTTAACACACTGCTCTATTTATATAAGCCATATACATAAGATTTGGTGCTATGGTTTAAGATGTGTTATATTAATTTATCATATACTTAACTGTATTATAAAAGTAAGAAAATATTTTATTACTTTAGTCATTGGCTCAGTCTTTGAATTAAAAAATGAGATATCAAATTGTCCTAAGCAATATCACTTGCTTCTAAAGTATTTTAGTAGGGGGCCGGGGATATAACTTAGTGGCATAAGCAGGTGCCTGGCAAGTGGAAGGTCCTGGGCTCAACCCCTGGTACCACAATAAACAAACAAACAAAAATATTTTAGTAATATTTTATTTTTTTTATTTTTATTTATGAGAGAGAGAGAGAGAGAGAGAGAGAGAGAGTGGTGTGTGTGTGTGTGTGTGTGGCCAGCTCAGCCCACCAGGGGGCGGGGCTGGCTGGCATGTGGTGCTGGGGGATTGAACCGCGGTCCCTGATGCCTTGCCAAGCTTGTTCTAAGTAGGTGCTTTAGACCACTGAGCCATCTCTCCAGCCCCCTTTAGTAATATTTTATACATTAGTGTATATTCATACAATATATTATTGTATGACACATTAAAATAATATTTGCATATCCTTTTAGTATAGACACTCCATATGAAAAATATATAATGTAAGTTTTTATTTAAGTACACAGAACAAATAAGATAATTGTATTACTAATTTTTATTAGCTTATAGAAGGAAGCAGTTAATGCTTAAAATTTTTATTTTGAGTATTTCACATGTTTATATCTGGTACTGAGCAATTACACTGAAGACTGCAGTGTGCAGTATAACAACCATTGTTTAATATCTATCATCTTGTTTTCTATTTTCAAATTGCATTTCATTTCTAATGTTTTATCTATTATTTTTTATTCTCCTTAAAATAAGAAAGCACAGAAGGTCAATAATTTGTTGTGTAGATTAAATGATATACTTTAAACATCACACATATAAAAGTAGTAGGCACTAAATGAATGACTTTAATCTTCCTTTCAAGCTTTATTAAATCTCTTGTTCTTTTCTTTGAATATGACAAGTAATGGTGAGACTAACACAGATTAGGCTAGAATGAAACCTACTTTAGCATAAAGATTATATAATATGAAATATAATAATAGAACGCAGGTGAGTATATAATAACAAAATACACAATACATAAAAGATGAACTCATTAATTAATAATAGCATTAAAACTTTATTGAGTCCTATGGTATAGGGGTGTGCCAGGCTTGGTCCTTTGCCATTAAGATGGAGAGAATGTACGGCAATGAGGACTCACAGGAAAGCTCTTCTCTTCAAGTCTGTTTAGGATTATATCTTCTACAATGCCACACAACAAAATAGTATTGATATGTACATTTAGAACTCTATGATTAAATCTAATGCTATGATCACAAAATAAAATAAATGCAATGAGTTGTAATATATGTAACAAATATTTTATACATATGTGTATATATAAAGACTAAAGTATACTTCAATATAAAATAGTAATAATATGTATTATGAGACTTGAAGAAAAATATGAATTATAAAATGAACTTAAGTTTTGAGACACTAATTACAAGCATAAATATACCATAATGAATTGGCCCCATTTTTTCTTGTAGCTTTTCTATTGATTTTATAAGAATAAAGTTAAAATTTAAATTTGACTTGAAGAAATCAGTCAGGACAAAATATTCTTATAAAGTTTTTTTAATACTTTATATTTTTCATGTTTTCTATTTTATAGTTTATATGCTGTTTACTAAAATATAAAGATTCCAGCTATAGTGGGAAAAAAAAAACAAAGAGCAACATGAAAACCTGATTTAATGATTTTAAACCTTCGAGCAAACTATAGATATTTTCTGTAATTTGTAGGTGTTATTTTATTTAGACAATAAACGATGTACCCAATTACATCCCTTTTTCCAGACAACAGTTTGTAATTGGGGGAATGTGTGATGAGGTTTAATCAAAGATTAAAACTTTTTAATTAAATAGAGCCTTTTGTGACTACTCATTTGACATTAATTACTATTTTAGTTGGATTCTTTTTGATTTGTAAAGGACCCTGAGCATTGAAAAAATTATATTGCATCACAGAAATTGTTAGTAATTAAAACAGAGCTTGTCTCTGTCAGTCCGTCACATACCCCCAAAGAGGAGCAGCCCCGTAAATGTTAAATGGCTGCCTTAGACAAACAGACTAGAGGGTTTTCAAGAAGAAATGACAGATGGTGTGTCAAACCAGTTGCTTTGGATGGGCAGCTTGAAAGTTGTTAATTGTAGTGATTTATAATCTGTTTTGAAATGTTCCCTCCCACTTTGAGGGCCTAATAGGAAAGGTGTGCATGCAGTTTTAAAAGCTCATTCCCCCACAGGAGCCACAAACGTTATCATATGCCTTAACATCACTTGTATGGCTCAGATTATCTATCAAACCTAAAGCTAAAAGAGAAACTTGCCTATCAGTTCAAAAACTATTTTCTCTTTTCTTTTTCTTTTTTAAATTTCATTTTAGCTTTTTGTGTGCAGGGATTCATTACAGCTCAGACTTGTAGTAATCCTCCTGTTTTCAGCCTCCCTAGTGCTGGGATTACAGGTTTGCACCACCATGCTGGGACTCCATCACCAGCTCAACGTGCCTGGGGGGCAGTGGAGGGGCTGGCGCTGCATGTGGTGCCAGGGATTGAAGCCTGATCCCTTCACTTGCTTAAGCAAGCTTTGAGTCTGCTGAGCTATCTCGCCTGCTCTAAAAACTATTTTCATTTCTGGACTGATGAAGAATGAAATTAAAGTACAATCTGTAAGAGTTCTAAATCTAGATAAAAATCTCATAATAAGAAGTACCATTCATTTCTTTGTAATTTGAAATGTATGGTACAAGGGCTATTCAACTTTGAAAGAGTTGAGTAAGTGAAAGAGATTCACACAATCATATTTTTAATATTAGTGTAGTAATTTGTCACAAAAGAATCTCAAAAATAGGTAAGGACTTGCACAGATAGAAGTAATTTAAGATAATAGCAGACTGTGTTTATGTAACAATGCGGTGAACTGACCTCTACAAATGTAGACACTGAGATTTTTTTTCCCGTTATGACAAGATAATCAAATGTTTTCTAGTTCTGGCTTCCTTGTAATTCAGGAATTTGATTTGAGGAGAACTTGCCTTAGTTTAGTGTCTGTGGACAGAGTAAACTACCTGTGAACAGGCTAATTAGCCTGAGCAAGGATGTCACCCATGCCATTGGCTTCACTAGCAGTAAACATTGTCCACTAAATAAAATATGTAGACATGGTAGTATTAAAACAAAAATTGGTATGAAGAAGTATAAAGCAAAAGACCTAAAATACTGAAAGTGTAACATGTTGGGATTAATTTTGCCTTTACTAAAGTACTTTAAAAATCTAGTTAAGTCAAACATGTTCAATATTATAGTATTGAACTATCTTAAAGAAAATGATTTCTCCCAATGGCAAAAACTACTTATCTCAGTACCTGAGGCCACTTCAATCTCCATTAAAATATGAATTACAAATAGAAATTTCTGAGAAGGTAACCTAAATTTCTCCTAGGTACATATGCATTTCTACTATTATTTGCAAATATTTCAAGTTTATATTAGGCTATTTTTATATGCAGTAAAGACTTCATATAAAAATATCTAAGAGGAAATTAATTACTCATTATGATAAATAGCTTGAGGTTGTTGAGTAGACATTAATGACCTTGCTACTCTTTATTTTTCAGGCCTGAGATTAAAGAAACTAAAACTGTAATAAATGATAGGCATATGTCAAAATTTCCCAATGTAATAGCTAGAAAAATGGTTGTCAGGTTAATAAGACTAATTTAACAACAACAACAACAACAAAACCCACATCTTCTATCTAGCATACTGCTGAAAGGAGTACAAGATTAAGAGATTAGAAAGAAAATTATGATAAATTCCTTTATTTATATATTATTTTGTGCCAATGGGAGTTGAATTCAGGAAGTGCTGAGCTTTATACCCATCTCTTTTTTTTATTTTGAGACAGGATCTCCAGAGGTTGTCCTGGCTTCCCTGTAAATCGAGATCTTCCTGGCCACTCTCCCAAGGGGTTGGAATTACATGCTGTCCAATAAGGATCACTATTTACCAGATGATTTACACATATTCCGTTAAATTGTTGTCCCACATTTATACACAGTTTAATGATGGGAAACTTCAAAGAGTCTAGCAAACTTTCAAAGATGGAATAGGCAGAAAAATCCCACTAATATGTAAATCAAGGTCATCTTTGAAAAACAATATTAAGATAAAAAATAACATTAGAAAACAAATTAACTTTAAATCCTTCACAGCCACTTTAATAAACAGACTGTATTTCTCTCAAATGTTTACATTCCTCATAAGGTACAGAAAACTAGAGGGTAGTATATTAAAATGTGGACAAATCCTGGAGTTCAAATACACTGACTTTAGCAAATGGTTTGTTCACTGAAGTCCTACATGTGAACCAGAGATTCTCTCTGAGCCACTCATCCGTTTCAACCAGTGTCTGTCCAGTTCGACCTTCACTGGAGAAGTTCCTGACCCCCTTAAACACTTGGAATCCCCTTGAGCTACTCTCAATTTCTTTGTCTTTTTCTCAATGATATAAACATAAGTTCTTGTGCAATTCTCAGACCTTCCCCTCCTGTCACCTTTCACAAAAGAAGCCTGCATCCTTATTTGGTTTAACATGGATATAATATGAAGTTAAGTCTCCGCTTTGGTTCCCAAGTCTGCCTAGCCTTTTCTAGGTTTCACATGTGCACTTGTCAATACGTACACAAGCCTCCCTTTTTAAAAACAAAATAACTACAAATATCTCTCTTGAAATCATACTCAATAATATTTTCAGAAACTTTGTATTTTCATGGTGTACTAGCAATATATCTTATGAATCTCCTCTAGGGCCTTTTGTTTATTTTTAAAATTTTATTTATGTATTTGATACATAGTCTCAAAAGGCAACGTGGTAGTAAAAATATGTATTTACTGTACTATTCTCCAACTCCTGTTGCTTATGATAATCTGTCCTTGAATATTTCCTTTTGGGATGAGAATCCTTCCATTCTTCTAAGTCAACAAAATACTTTCAGAGATCTGCATGGCAGCAAAATACTTTCAGAGATCTGCATGGCAGCAATGACATTCATTCCAAACTAAGGAAATTAGGAAAATTCCTCTTGCTGTTAAACTTTATTGTTGCTACTGTTTTGTCTTTTTCTAAATCAAAGCAGGATACTAATGAATTTGTACTTTTTCCTGACTTTTGTTCATTGAAAATAAGGAAAACAAAAGATAGAAATAATATAATGCTTTAAGATATCTGATTCTATAATCTGAGAAGTATGCAATTAATCCATGTAAAACAGACTCAGACCTAATATAAGGTCTAATCTAATATTAGATTTAGCATATCAAACATGAAGGAGTTAATATGGCTGTTTTCAGGTTGCAATGTATTTACAATAAAAAGGTGATAAATTGTTACAGTGCTTTTTGTACTCCAAAATACATCTCATTAAGGACAACTTTATATGTGAAATCAACAATTATCATGAAAAGCTTATTTACAATAGAAATAATTAAATAATATTTTCCTTTGGAAATTTTTTTGTTGAACTTTAAAATTAAAACTCTATTTTGTATTCTTTGCAATGCTTATTTTCCTGTAGAGAGCCTATCAGTTAAAATGATGAATTTTAACCTTTTCTATTTCTCCCAGAGAACACTTAATTCATATTCTTGAGGCTTTTTGAAACTGCTTCCCCATACTGATGAAAAAATTATTGTTTTATAATATTTACTGTAGCCCAGGTGCTGAACCTTCCTCAAGGACATTTCATTTTCTTTTAATGTGTAAATCTCTGAGAACGATTTTGGAAAAAGAACCCAATAAAAACATTAAAACTTGCAGATAATTGTCCAGTTGCAGTTTAATGGATTTGAATTAACTCATAATATGTTATATTCAATTCAAAGCATGTAGTGAATAGAAAATAAAAGGTTATAATACCTAAATCTTAGGACCAAGAACTGGAATATTAATGGATCAAAAGTGCCTTATACACAATATTCATTTGTTTTGAGCCAGAAGTTTGTTCTTTTCAAAATAACTTTTCCAAATTGCTCTCGAAAGTCAACATTTACTTAATATGAATTTTTAGTGTTCTGTGACTCTAATAAAGTGCAGGATTATATTATATTTTAAATAGTCCTATTTTCAGAAATAATTAGTGAAATAATAATGTTCTGAACATTAATTATCTGAAAATATGCACAATAAGCTATAATTAAGAAGAACAAGTTCCTGACTCTCTTTACAATAGCAGGCATGTGAGATAGCAGAAAATGTTGGCTCCTCTGGTGGAAAGGGTCCTGCTTTGTCCTAGAGCAGATGCTTACAAGGGCCTAGGTAGACTCTGGTGGCTGGAGTTGGTCCAAGTGACATTTTTTTTTAATTATTTATTTATTTATTTATTTATTTTGTGTGTGTGTGTGTGTGTGTGTGTGACCAGCTCAGCCCACCAGGGGGCGGGGCTGGCTGGCATGTGGTGCTGGGGGATTGAACCGTGGTCCCTGTGCTTTGCCAAGCTTGTTCCAAGTAGGTGCTTTAGACCACTGAGCCATCTCTCCAGCCCCCCCAAGTGACATTTTTAATTCAACCTTAATCTTATATTTTTACCTAGGAATAACAAAAAAGAAAATTACTTTCAAAATCTTGATCTCAGTGTTGTAGGGTTTATTTCTGATATTTATTTTAGTGATACCATCTCATTATTTTTAAGTAATTTCTACTACTTCACTATAGTAACAAAATCTTTGTGGTGTTCAGGATAGGTTCCACAAATGCAGTTTGCTGATTTCAATTCTATACTCTCAAAGTGTTCCCAGTTTCCAACTTATGTTCCAACATAAATATTTAGTACATCACTGTGATGAGGCTTCCCAGGTTCCTTCACTGGCTTCTTCTCCTGGCAGAGAGATGGAAACATGGACTCTGGAGACAAAACCTAGGGTTGCCCCTGTGTGCTACTTTGGGACTTACATAACCTCTCTGTGGTTACACTGCTTGTGTGTAAATGTTAACCATATTGTAATGGCAATTTATACTACCCAATTTGTGAAAGAGGATGACACTTATCATAGGTCCTATAGTTTTACTGACATCAATTCATGTGTATAAAATAATCAACTATAGTAAATAATTGGAAGGTGTCAAAAGTCAGGATCGGAAAACAGAATGAAATGTTTTCTTTTCATTTAAGAAATGTATTTATGTTAAAATAAGTTTTTAATGGAAGTGTTCTTTCTAGTGTACTGTAAAAATTAGATTTATAACATATTTCTATTTATGTTCAAATGAAATTACATTTTGATGTCAACTGTGTTTGTCAGGTTTTCATAAAATACCTGTGTTAAATAACTTAAAGGAGGGAAAGAAAATTTCTCTCACAATTTCAGAGGTGTCAGTTATGGTTGCCTAGCTCTATTGTTTTTGAGCTACAGCAAATAGGCAAATATAGTGAAGGAAAGGTATGTCCATGAAATGCTCCTCCCTCACCCTGCAC
>NW_004524726.1:6997848-6998738 GCF_000260255.1 Octodon degus
AGAGAGAGAGACAGAGAGACAGGAGGAGACAGAGAGAGATACAGAGACAAGCAGAGATGTAGACACACACACACACATACACACACACAGCAACACAGACAGATAGAGAGACAGAGAGAGCCTGGAACAAACATACTCCCAGAGTCTTACCTCCCCCTACTTGGTTCCAGATCCCACAGCATCTTCAGCTGGGGACCAATTTTTCAACACAAGAACTTTCAATGAGACACTTACGATTCAACCTGTAACCCCAATCAGTTTCAGATATTTCAAAGCAGGCCAAGACAAATTTGACAACGCAGTTGTCTTCAGTTTTAGTGTATGTGCTGCCTAAGACAGCACTCCAGTGGTCTTCAGGAAGTGAAATTAGCCATGCAGATAAAGCCTCTCCCCTGTACTCAGTATTCTTTGATAATGTCCTTTCTGGGTGTTACTACCCAGGGATAAGCACAGAGGTCACTAGAAACATCTAGTTTGACCTTTGTTTTAGATCATAGAAATAATACATCCTTACAGTTTAAAAATCTTGGTGATCCCTGAAGAACCCCACTTTTACATTTGTACTCTTCTGCCAAGGCCAACAGCAAAGTCTAACTCTCATACTTTAATTACAATAAGGTTCTTTCCTAGGCAACTGTGGTGGAGCTGCAGAGGTAAAGATGATGATGCTTAATCATCACTCAGCCTACTCAGTAACTCCCTCCATACACAAGAAACTCAAGGAAGCTACTAGAAAGTAGTTTACAAAAAGTTGCTACACCTCTATTCATATAGGTTTTCATAAAATACCTGTGTTAAATAACTTAAAGAAGTTAAGTATATAACACCTCTTATATGAATAGAGGTGTGGCAACTTTTGTAATATGAATAAAGGTGTAGCAACTTTTGTA
>NW_004524726.1:6999253-7000212 GCF_000260255.1 Octodon degus
GTGCTGGGGGATTGAACCGCGGTCCCTGATGCTTTTGCTAAGCTTGTTCTAAGTAGGTGCTTTAGACCACTGAGCCATCTCTCCAGCCCCTATTGTAATATTTTTGATAAAGCACTACATGTGCTTGGGTCCTCAGCTTTCATTTTCCAGTGGTAACTGTGGACTTGAGTTTTGCTTCTATACAAAGTAGCAATGATGAAGAATCAGAAGATAAAGTTAAACAATCATCATATAATTCAGACTATACTTTCTATATCTCTCTGAACAAAGCACTGGCATTTCTTGTTTTTCACATAAGTTTCTTATTGACAGACATTCAGCACTGTTTCTCTACTTGTTGAAATTATTGTTTTAAAATTTTGGCATGCTTTAAAGTCATCCCTTAACATTTCTTTAAGGAGCACTCTGAAAGTCTACATCTCTGTACATCTTCCTGATTCCTTAATTCTCAGAGATTTATCATTCTTAGATAATAATTCCTTCATAGATTCTCATGGCACACATTTTATTTTAGTCTATATTATCAGTTTTGTTTAAATGTTGGCGCACCTTTCTCCATCCCCCAATCTATAGTTTTAAAAGACAAATATGGTTGTCCTCCCTTTGCATCTAGCACAGTGTCTTGCAACTAGCATTTCCTCAATAAAAGCATGAAATAAATTGCTTTACATTTTTCCTGTGAATATCATTAATAGTTTTATATGCCACCTATCAGAAAGCCTAGTTGAAAATAGGAGATTTTAGGGGTATAAGTTTTCTTAGTGGACAATAAAGAGAAGAGAAGAGTCAGGTAATTATGGTTTCTCAACTTTCTGCAAGTAATTCAGATCCCAGGTATGATCATTCCTTATTGTAACTGGACCACCACTGGCCTTGAGGAAATGTTTAGGAGTTAGGTATGAAATTTGAAACAATGCAGAAGGATTAAAATACAATGTTTATAGATCACAAATGAATTA
>NW_004524726.1:7000552-7004035 GCF_000260255.1 Octodon degus
ATGTGGCCAGCTCAGCCCACCAGGGGGCAGGGCTGGCTGGCATGTGGTGCTGGGGGATTGAACCGCGGTCCCTGATGCCTTGCCAAGCTTGTTCCAAGTAGGTGCCCCAGACCACCGAGCCATCTCTCCAGCCCCCCATTACTTTTTGTGCCAAAAATGTTGCTTGATTTTACAGGACTTCATTTAAGCATTTTAAAATATGACATGGTGATGATTAGCATAATTTATATGAATAACAAATAACAATGAGGATACCAAGGTTCTTTTAATGAAAAAATTCGTTATTTAAGCTGTCTAGACATTAAGCATGACAGCTACCCTATCAACATAGGAGCTAATTTAATACTCATGGAAGAACAGTTTAAATATTAAGAAATCAATCAATCATTCTCTCATCCTAGTTAATGAATAACACTATTCATTTTTTCCTCTCTGAGGAAAAAATGAACATAGTCAAATTTGAATTTTCTAGAAAATGTAGCAAATTAACATTTATAGTCCATATTCAAGTGTTTACATAGATTAGAATTAATTATAAATTATGCTAATTATATTAATAAATACTAAAAATTATAAAATTAGTGTAACTTTAGTAAGTGTTGCTTGTAATTGTTAATATAAGTAAAGCATTTAGTTTAAATAATGTGTACATATGTCATCAGCATGGCAGATTTCTTTCAGAACTCACAGAAATAATAACTGACATACTTGGTTTTTTTTACAAATAATGGACACATAAGGGAATTTTTACTACCTTTGACCTCATGGAAGGGTTTTTATTATTACATAGCTGTAGGATCATGCCAGGTGAAAAACCCCTGAATTATAAACATAATAAATTTACTTATGTAAAACAGTTTATAAGAATGGAGTCTTAGGGCAGGCCAAATAGCTCAGCAGATTAAAGCTCCTGCATGCAGGCGCAGGGACCTGGGTCTGATCCCTGGGCCTGCTGTGCCAGCCCTGCCAGCGGGGCGTGCTGAGGTAGCAATTGAGACTCAGTGTGCTGGCGTATGCCTGTAATCCCAGCTCTTGGGGGGCTGTAAACAGGTGGATCACTATGAGTCCGGTCTAGTAGTGAGACCCTGAACACCCTGTAGACCCCTCCCAAAAATACAAAAAAAAAAAAAAGGAGTCTTAAGATCTTTACTGAAATTTGGCAAATATATAAGCAAATAAGTATCAGGAAGAAAAAAAAAAGATAAACAAATAACTGACAGGAAAAGAGATAATGTGTAATTGTGTCTCAATTCTCCTAAAATGTCCCCCCAAATGCTGGCATACAAAATGGGATAGACTGATAAAGCATTGGATCTTTTCTTAAATGTAGATGGACTGGAATTAGAAAGTGTTATTTTGTTCTATTTTTTAAAAAATATTTATTTATTATTTATTTATTTAGTACAGGGTCTTGCAATGCAGCTTGGAATCCTAGTGATTCTCCTGTCTTAGTCTACCCAGTGCTGGGATTATAGGCATGCACCACCTTATGTGGTTTTGGAGGCCTGCATGGCACACACCTATGTTCTGGTGGACATAGCATACAGTACTGGGGCTTGAACCTGTGTCCTACGGCTGAGGAAGCAGGTCCTAAGACCACCAAACTATCTCCACAGCCTGAAAGTGTTAGTTGAAATAGAAAGTTTTAAAAGACAACAACAATCATTCCCATATTTTTAATTGAAAATATATCATAAAGAATTCTTATTGGGCATTCCAATAAATCTGTGACTTAGTGTGCTTCTTTCTTTCAGTAGTATTAGTATACATGAGATGCACAATAAAGGACATGTGCGTATACGAAAGTAATACATGGGAACTGTGTAAATTTCATGATAAAATAATCCATTGCTTTGAGAAGAACTTGAAATTCTTATATTACAAATATAACCTTTTAAAGTTTAGAACCGTTTTATAAAATAATGTAAGAAAACCCTTCAAAATGATTTAATAATTATGAACCACTCAATCAGTAACTATTGAATATCATTATCATGACAATTAGAAAATAATTTGTTGTTTAGAAAAGACATTTGTTCACTAGATAGTTCAAATTCTCATACCCAAATAATTACTTACCATAGACTACAAATATTGCTTCTAATTAAATATTAGTTCTTTAGTCCAAAGGATGCCAAAATTTTGTTATATATATATATTTTATCTAAGTATTTTCCTGTAAACAACTGCCTCAGTTACTTTTCTCTCATTGCTGGTACAAAATACCCCACACCCAAAATGAGGGAAGGAAAGGTTTATTTGGATCACAATTAGTGGTGGTTTCAGTCCATACTCGGCTGGCTCCAAGGTAGAGTGGAATGTGGAAGAGTACAGCAGTCCTTGGGGGCAGAAAACAGCAAAGAGCA
This sequence comes from Octodon degus, assembly GCF_000260255.1. Taxonomy (NCBI): domain Eukaryota; kingdom Metazoa; phylum Chordata; class Mammalia; order Rodentia; family Octodontidae; genus Octodon; species Octodon degus. The sequence goes on from NW_004524726.1 coordinate 7,002,919, forward strand.
ACAGCAGAAAGGGAGGAGCAGCTGCTGCAGCAGCTAGCAAGCCTCTCTGCCTTCCTTATATTGTATTCTGGGTGGGTGTAGCACTCACACCCATAATCCTGGGATTGAATCATGAATAAATCACAAACTCTAGAATCTGCCCCATAACCGCGTGAGGCTTTGGGGGGACAACTAGACACAAACAATAGTAACAACCATAATATAATATATAAACTTAAACTTAATGTATATTAAAAACCCTCAAATTCAGAGTAAATATGAAAAATTTCATGAAGCCAAAGGCTATGGTAGTAGAAATCTGTCAGTGATCAAATCATGCTCAGAACTTGTTCAGAGCAGGTCAGTACTGAAATGGAAGACACTGCAATGCCTGTCATGTGAGTGTGCAGCATGTGCAGCATGCCGGCACAGCAACACCACTCGTAGGAGCTGAGAAGTCACCTGTAAGTCTGTCAATGGCTGAGTGTACAAAGTGAATGCTGGTTACATGCAAATAAGTACCACTTTTATATTGAAGGATCAAGTTAAGTCATTTGTGGGAAGATGGATACATGCTGAGGCAAAACTATTAAGTGAAATAAACCAGACACATAAATATTGCATGTTTTCTTGTATTTGAGAAATCGAGACACAAATAAATTAAAGAACAAACAGAAAATATATGATGTGAAACAGGGACATATTTTGCAAATGAAAAGAAGACCAAGAGGTAGAAGGAGGGGAGAAGAGTAGAAAAAAGGAACATAAAAATAATTAAAATATACTATTCACATGTACAAATTCTCCAAAATGAATGGAATCATTAGGTACTGTAAATATATACTAAAAAGAAAGCAGTTAACCTTAGATTCAAAAAGAGACTGCCAAGAGACCCATTAAGTTTATTTATTTAACAAATTTTCTCAAGAAATTTTGGTCCTTACCTTAAATGGCCTTATTTTTACTGAACTTTTTCTCTTTCCTAGAAATCACTATCCTTAGGTAGTGAGGAGTTCTTATATTAAAAGTAAACAGATACAATCGGAAATGTTATAAAACAAAGTAAAATTTCTGTAATTGATCAGAAAGTCCTTCAAGTGTATAAATATACTGAATTTCAATCGAAAAGGATGAAAGT
>NW_004524726.1:7004465-7009569 GCF_000260255.1 Octodon degus
GGTGCTGGGGGATTGAACCGCGGTCCCTGATGCTTTGCTAAGCTTGTTCTAAGTAGGTGCTTTAGACCACTGAGCCATCTCTCCAGCCCTATCTCCCCAGTCTTGAAGCTGAATTTAAACCTAAGCCCTGCTCCAGATTTTAGGAGAGAGAAATCAGGCCATTTACAGAGACTACTTAAAACAAATTGAAAGGCCATTTATCTAGTAATGAAATTAATTGAAGTACCATAGTCAAAGAGTAAAATGCTCCATACTTGGGCTATTGTGCTAATCATGTACTGCAGAATATAATCATGGATTCTCCAAAGACCATCTTTCCCATGCCCACAGCCTTATTTATTTTGTTTTTGTGGTTATGAGAAACAAACATGGCAGTTCATATGTTGGGCCAAAGAGCTACCACTGAGTTACATTCCCAGTGCCCCAAGCTCTTGAATGACCTCTTTGCAGGAAAGAGGCCTGCTAAAGATCTTCCTTGTGACTAGATCCACAGAAGTAAAAAAAAATACATCTATTTCAATGGTTTAAACTAAAAAAGATGGTCTTTTGTAAAAATTAAAAAGATAGCAATGAATACCAGTTACTCATGGAATAGCCAGCCTGTAAAAACTATATTGGTGCTGATAAATTCAGGAGAACATTATAAATAACAATAATAAAAATACCATCTTCTGCAGAGAATTAGTATGCAACCATAAACTTGACAAGCAGATCTATCTTTAACAAGGTAAAGACCAAGGAGAGCAAGTAAAACCATTAATTTAATTTTTTAAAGACAAAAATCAATTAATAAACTGAACAATACATTAATAGGGCTAAAATCAACTCTATAAAATAAATGAATACTATTTCTGAAATGATTATAGTTGGGTATATACAAATATAACATGTTTCCATATCATCCAATTATAGATAAATCCACAAATTTGATTCTCTTACCATCACTTATTCACAAAGGAGGAAAGTTAGAAAGAAATTTTTCAATAATGCCTAAAATGATACTTCTTTATAAAAAGCAGCCACATTTTGCATCTGGTGGTCTTGAACATAGAATAAACTTGGGCTTCAATGATTTTGAAACAAAAACTGAGGCAATTCCAAAAATTTAGAGTAACAATAATGAAGATTTTAAAAATATAGATGGAAAAGAAAGACAAATAATAGATAAAAAGAAATAAATGAAAAAAAGAACTTCCACCAAAACCATTGTCCTGACCCCCCCATGTGAGTTTTTATTTTGCAAGTTTCTACTGAACATAAACATGAGATGACTTATGAAGACCCACTTTTAAAAGTAACAAGATCAAATACTGAAGCACTAAAGAGGCCGAAAACTGTTTTACTGTGTCCTATCTCGAGTTCAGGTTATGATCTCACACGTAGATCAGAATGATTGATGACATTTTACATTAGTAGCAGTTGCTTCTGGGTCCAAAAGACCATATTTGTAGACATGGGAAAACTAATGAAAACTACTGATGCACTTAGCATATTACACATATATTTATGTGTTTGTCAAGTGTCTGCGAAGGTCATTTTTAAAAATTCAAGATTGGACAATCTAAATTGAGTGTAAAAACAGTAATGTTTATACATATTCTGCCAAGTGGGGAAGAATGCGCGCGCGCGCACACACACACACACACACACACACACACACAGAGGAACTAGTCTTTTAGGATAGTCTTTTAGTAAGAATTTTAAGAATGTGTTATAAACATTGTGTGGAATTTAACACTAGCATATCAAAATTTATATTAAGATACAACTACCAGTATTTATGGAAGTAAGAAACATTCAAGTTTGAATAAAAAGGGACAGGAGATTCAAGATATGGTTTAAATTCTTTAATTTGAGGGATTGAATATAGAAGAAATAAAGTAAAAGAGTAATGTCACATATCATCTATAGTATGAACACAATTTATTCACCTGGGCGAATTCCATTTCTTTTCTATGAGACTAATTTTATCACTTAGATCTATAGTAACTCATAGAAACAATATGCTGCAGTTTCTATGGATATGTTCTAAAGTTTTAAAATTCACCTGAAGAACAGTAACTCATGTCAGTGTTAAATGCAGTAGGCAAAGTCAGAGACATATGAAAACACTTTATATTCTTAAAATTATTTTATCTAAAGTGGGTGTTGCTTTAAAAGTTACATGTCTTCTAAATGCCTGCATTACAATGCATTAATTTTACTTATGGTTTTTCATATATTTAGACATAGAATCACATGGTTAATATTTATTATACCTAATATCTTTGTTACATATTATATATAGGAGTATAACATTTTTTATATTTGATTAAAGAAAATAAATGAAAGTGAAGTAAAAGAAAAGATAGTAGAGACTATTCCTGGCTAGTTTATACATTATACATTTATCTTAGGTAAATTATCTTAATTACTTTGTAATTCTTCAAATTCAGGCAGATCTTATTTGTTTCAATTGGCAACTCTTAAAGAGCATATTTGGAATATGCATACATGGGTTTCTGCCCATAGTGTTGTGTGTAAGAGTGGGAATGTGAATGTTATTTAAAAGCAGTATGAGGGTCAGCAAAAATAGCTCAGCAGACTAAGCACCTGCTTGGGCAAGCGCAGGGACTGGTATTCGATCCCCTGCACCACATGCTGCATTGGCCCTGCCTCCTGGTATATTGAGACAGCCACTAGCCAGGCATGGTGGCTCATGCCTGCAACCCCAGCACTGGGGAGGCTGAAAAACAGGAGGATCACTACAAGTCTGAACTGCATAGTGAGAACCTGTACCAAATACAGTAAAAGTAAGTAAGTATATAAATAAACAGTTGAATAAAATAAAATAAAACATAAGCTGTGTTATTTCAAGAAATACAAAAGTGATTAGGTACTATCAGAACAAATAAGTATAATCATTTGATAATATCAAACATTTTATAAATTTAAGATCAATTTATAAAAACAAAACTTTAAACATGTATCTTTGGGATGACTTTTCCTTTAAGATCTTTTAACCAGGCCACCTTTTGGTTTTAAGTTACAAGTATAATTCTATCAGGTGAAATAAATGGAAGGATGAGCAGTAGAGAGCACTCCATTCCAACTGCTACACATGCCCAGGGTTAGCATTCTAAACTCTCCCTCCCTTCACTCAGTAAAAACTGCAGGTGAGTTTAACACACAAAAAACCTTTAATTGCCAGAGGCCTTAGAACTGATGTTGAGAATATTCCAAACCTTCAGGGAGGCTAATGTAGAGTCAGTCTTATGGTGGTTGATTAATAATTTGTAAAATACTGCAAGGCTTCCATGGTGTTGATCCTAGCTGTTCCACAAATAACAATGCAGAATAAGCAGAAGAGTTTTAGTTTGACTTGGTACATCAACTTACATTACATAGGTGGAGTAACAGAGTTTCTTCACATTTCAGCAAGAGTTTATGACCAGGAGCTATTCCATTCACAATGAGATTCTCTTGGCATCTACGTCTACTGGCAATATCTGTATTATTCTTGCAATTATTTTCTTTGGCAAGGCAGGGCAATTTCCAGCTGATTGGAGTACCACACACTAACGGATAAAACTTACACTATAAGCCATGTGCCTATTTATTTATTTATTTATTTATTTTTCTTTTCTTTCTTTTTCTTTTATTACCTTTTTCTTTTTTCTTTTTTTAAAAATTTTTTAATAGATTGCAAATTGAACATGAATTATTTACAAACATAACTGAGTATAACAATAAAAACTGTCCAAAATAAAAATGAAGAAAGAATTTACAGATCAGTCATAATAGTTCACTGTGTCAAAACCAAGAAACTTATATTCATATAATTAGAATTCTCAAAGTAGAAAGGAGTAGGCAATAACTATTTAAAAATTTAAAATTTCTGAATTTAGTTCAACTTATAATACCACATTTCCAAGAAAAATGAACCTTTTGCAAAAACATTTAAAGTGTGTAAAAAACTAGATGAATTAAAGGACTGAAAGAAAAGATCTGTCCTCTTTGAATTTTATACTTAGCAAAAATACCAATGAAAACTAAAAGTAAGATTTTCTAGTTATACAATCTTGAAATATTTTAATATCTCCAGATGCCTATTTATTTTGAAAATGATAACTTTTTCATTGTGATTTGAACATAAGCAATAATTGTGATGCTACTTTAGCAGAGTTTTCAACTATATAATGCTTCAGAAAATAAATTTAATAAACATAATTCTAAACTGGTATGTATATATGTTGTTTTCCATTTCAATATAATAGAGATGAAGTATTTTGTGGATTTCTGACAGTACTTACATTTGAGAGACAAAAATGGAATCTGAGTAATACAGTAGACACTGGGAAAAGGAAATAAACTTATTAAAAAAAGAGTTACTGAACTGAGGAAAAGGACAGGAGAGGCAGTGGGGGAAAGAGATTTATGTATGTATGTAAGCAGGATGGTTTGGACAGCTGTACTGTGCATTTCCCCTGGTCTATGGAGAGGAGAAGATAATAATTTGTTTTGACTGCTTTTTCAATTGTTTGTAATTTTTCTTCTTAATTTCTTATATATTGCTTTATTTGTTTCTTTCTTCTTCCAATTTTACATGCATATATCTGATACTATGAATAAATGGTTGGAAGACAATACTATATATTGAAACAAATACTGTGAAATTCATATTACTTTGTTAATTGAAATTCTGTGTCACTTGTTATTTTTTATGTTTTTACAGAAAAAATTACAAGTGACACAGAATTTCATTAAACAAAGTAATATGAAAGAGTCAAGCCATACAGTTATATGTACAAGATGGGTAAGGCAATGAGCCTGATAATCTTCAGAAGATTTTCGAATCTAGCAGTTAATTGGAAAGATTCTCACCCCGACTAACTATATATACCAAAAACTGTGAACTAAGCAATTGCACTGAAGATGGTAATTTGTAATAGTAGGTTCATGCTTGGAGTGCCTATCATTCTGGTCTTCTGAATATGTGCTGCTTGTCATGCATGACATACTAGTTGCTGCTGTGCTGTCTCTCAGGTAGATGATTGTTTAAAAAGAAAGGGGGTGGTGAATGGAGGCAAGAGACAGGAAAAGGAATGTTGTGGGACTGTCCTGC
>NW_004524726.1:7009869-7023237 GCF_000260255.1 Octodon degus
GTTTAACATATCAATACTTGATAAAATACCTGTTCCATATTATGCCTAAAATATTTGATACTCAGATAGTGAGGTTAAGCTTAACAGCCTAGGTTGTATGGTAATAACAATAAGCTTCTCTTCTAGAGGATCAACAACCTAAGTTTATAGACCAAAAATTAGAGAAAAAGGAGGGCCACGAGGAAAGCCAACATTTTGGGCCTAGCTTCCCAAGGTCAATTAAGACTCAGGACATACGAGAATTTGTGCTGTACCAACATGTAACTCATTTGTGTCCCAATTTTTCTGATCAAGTAGATTATTGGGCAACAGAGGAAAGTAACCCATGATGTAGAGTGTGCCTAAGGAGAGTAACATGAGAGAAAAAATTCTCTCAGGCTTTCATGGAGAGCACATTGGCCAAGCAATGGCCGTGACTTATCCACATGGCTGACACTGACGAAGGATCTACAATCTGAGGTACAGGGCCTCAGGATAAATTCTGAGGGGATTTGACTGGCCTTATCAGATCCAAAAGCTACAATTCTTGTTACATAGGTCTTGCTTTATCTTGGTCTTAACCATCCAGCAGAAAAGTAAAAAAAAAATAAGTATAAGAAGTAAAGTCATGTTGTTATTTTGAACTGTAGGGGACTCAGGTCAACAACGTCTAACATTGCCAGTCAAAGGGAAGACCCAATAGTATTATGGACTACTGTACTATTTTGGAATATTTTACTGAGTTCACACACCTATAATATTTAAATGATGGAACTAAACAAAAAAGGGAATATAGATGTATGACCATTTTGTATCTGTGTATTCAAAATGGTTAGGATAGATATATAGCTACATTCTCTTAATTCAGTGAGTAGAGGGATTTGTTCCTTTTACTTCCTTTCATAAATCTTTATTTTTTATTTTTTTTTGATGACCACCTCTGCTTTATTTTTTCCCCATAATTTCATTGAGAAATAAATAGCAATGAGACAGTTTCCAACCAAATTGGTAGGCCAGTTTCAATAATTAACACGTTGCATACATTCTTCCTAGTGGTTAATTGCCGTACAAGATGCAGACATGATATCTTATTTACAAACATTATTACAACAAATCCCTCTATTCACTAAGAGAATGTAACTATATATCAATCTAAACATTTTGAATGCACAGATATAAAATGAACATTCATCTGTATCCCCTTTTTCCTTTAGTTATGTTTTTTGAATATTATATGTATTTTAACTCAGCAAGATATTCTAAAAGTGTCCAGTAGTCCATAATAGTATTGGTCTTCCACTTCACTGACAATGTCAGAAATTGTTGACCTGAGTCCCCTACAGCTCAACATAACAGCATGACTTTACTTCTTATACTTTGTTTTTATACTTTTCTGCTGGATGGTTAAGATCAAGATAAAGCAAGACCTATGCAAAAAGAGTTGTAGCTTTTGGGTCTGATAAGGTCAGTGAAATACCCTCATGATTTATCCTGAGATCCTGTACAGTAGAGGGATTTGTTCTAATGGTGTTTTTTAATAGGATATCATGTCTGAATCTTATACAACAAATAACCACTAGGAAGACACTATGCAATGTGTTAATTATTGGAACTGTCCTACCAATTTGATTTAAAACTGTCTCATTGCTATTTATTTTTCAATAAAATATGGAAAAAATTATTTGTAATCTCTTGAAAAATTAAAAAAATTAAAAAGCCCTGGATTTAATCTTCAGTATTGGGAAAAAAGAACAAAAGTGAGATAAACTAGAAGTATTTAATTATAGCAGTTACTTACAATAATGGTTCCAAATTAAAACATAAAGCCATATAATTAAAAGGAATAAAATGCTAGAATCTATGTTTAATCCATGTTCTTTTAATTAGTTTACTATTTTTTTTTCAGTTCAGGTTTTCAGTAGCATGCACCAATCAGTTTCCTAAAGCCTACATCTAGACCCTCATTTTACATCAGAATTATTCAGCAGCCCTACTACACCAATGTTACACAGGTGTGCAAAGAAAATTGTTATAACTTGACCTCATGTTGACTCAATCTTACTTAAAAACAATTACTAAAATTTTTTAGATTCACTTTTGCATATTTATTTTTTTAATAATTTATTTTGTACTCATTAAACATGTATTTATTTACTTCTTTGTGATCAAAATGTTAAAAATCTAGTTATTCATATTTTCCCACATTTCCTTTATCCTTGGCCTATATAGATCCCATAATATAGAAACTGGTATGGCTTATTATTCATGGAGGGATCTGCTTTTTTTTTTTTTTTTTTTCAGAACCAGGCATTGAACTCAGGCTCTTGCGCTTGCCAGGCAAGCGCTTATTCTACTGGGCTATCTCCCCTGCCCTGCATCTTCATTTTTGACTTTACTAATAACTCTTATTGCTGCTAAATGCTGGATTCATTTGTTTGTCATCAATCTAGACTTCTCTCAATCTCTCTCTCTCTCTCTCTCTCTCTCTCTCTCTCTCTCTCTTTTCTCTCTTCTCTCCCTTTCAAATTAAAAATATAGATATATATTTATAAAAAAGTGAATTAATATAAAGAATAAATGAAGGATTAGAAATTAGAAACCCAAAATATAAAGAGCCCTAGATGAGCATCTTAAGTGAACAGACACTTCTCAGATGAAGAAAAAATGTTCAATATTAGTGGCCATTCAAGAAATGCAAATTAATTGATTTGCACACTGATTCTATCTCATACAGAAAGAATGACCATCATCAAAAAATTAACCAATAATAAGTTTCAGAGAGCCTTTTGAGAGGAAAAAAAATCATTGTTGTTGGTAGTGTAAACTGTAGAAAGACTGGAGAAATCAGTATAGAAATTCCTCAAAAAATTAAAAATAGACTTTCCATTTGACTCTTAGGTATTCTAAAATTTTAGAGACATTGTTTCAGAAGGAAGCAGGTATACCAACAATAGCACAATTCATAATAGCAAATCTTGGAAGCAGTGTATACGTCCATCACAGATGAAAGGATAAAGAATGTCTTGAGGGCTGACCAGATAGCTCAACAGATTAAAGCACCTGTTTAAGTAGATTCAGGGATTAGGGTTTAGTCCCTGGCCTGCTGTGCAGGCCCCACCCCCGGGGCACACTGAGGGCAACTGAGCCTGCGTGGTGGCGGGCACCTGGAATCTAAGCGCTTGGGAAGCTGAAAACAGGAGGATCACTACAAGTCCAATCTGTGTGGTGAGACCTTGTAGACCCTGTACAAATACATAAAAAAGTCTTGTATTATACACAATAGACTACTAGCTTGACATAAAGAAAAATAAACTTGAATTCTTGGTGGGAAGTGGATACACCCCAAGATCATGTTAAGTGAACTAAACAAAGCACATTAGGGTGAATATTACAAGGTTTATTTTAAATGAGAACCCTAACTTATAAAGAAAGTATAAAAAATAGGTAAGAAGAGAAAAGAAAAGTCAATGCCATCCAGTTTTGACGCTGTGTCTAGTGTGATCTAGTGTATCATTTTTGCACTTTGTTCTAGCTTTCAATTTGTACTTGTGATAATCGACCTGTTAATATCTTTTAACATAAATGAATGAAACTAAGGCTGGTTAAACAAAACCTTAAAATAGGAAATTTAAAAGGAAAAGAAAAAAAGAATTGAGATGTGTTATGTACATGTACCCCAAAATATACACTCCACAATAAATGTGATCATTATGTACTGCAAGCAGGTGCGGACAAAAATAAAAATTAAGAAAGCCATTGAGACCAAAAGAATGCTAAGTGGAAACTAAAGGATTAAACATGAATTTTTCAAATTATTTTGCTGTAATACTTTATTAAAATAGTGAATGATTTCTCCATATCCAAATGTTAGTGTAAAGTCTGGGAAACTGAAGCTCATTTCTTGTTTTGGTAAATAAAATTTTATGGAAATACATTCATTTACAAATTTTCTAAAGTTGTTACATGTTACAATGATGTAGTTGAGTATTTATGATATAAATCATGTGTCATAAAGCTTAAGGTGTTTCCTCCCTTGCCCTTAACATTAAGAAAATGTTCATTCTACAGTAGAGGCTGAAATTGTAGCTGTACTCCAAATTACTAATGTGGGGCTATCTCTTGTTCAAATGCTTAAAAATAATTTTTATAGAAGGAGTAGGAATTTTTCTGGGCAACTATGCTTCTTTATACAATCATCAGGGTTGCTTTCATACTTTCTTTGCCCACAATATCATGGATTTTTTTTCTTGCTTAAATTTTAAAAGGCTTAATTTGTCACTAGCCTCTATGAAATCTTCTCAGAAATGTACATGTCTAGCTACTTGTTCATTCGTCTATACTTCTGTTATCTCCAATAGATCACTAAAAACTTCTCACCAGTAATTTATCTTCATCTATGCTGAGGCTTCCTAGAAAATAGAGATCAAATGTAATTAATCTTTCTGAATCTTTGTATATTTTGCCCTTGCTAGCCAAAATAAACTTCCACTGAATTAATAATAAATGAAAATAAGTATGAACATATAAGTCATTTCATTTGTGAAAACTGAAATTAAATTTATTTACTAAACATTGTTAATACATTTATTCAGCAAGTATACAGCATGTCATATGTCAAGACTTATACTAATTGTTAAGCATAAATGATGACTGATTTAATAAAAAATGCAAGCCCTACCCTTAAAAAGATACAATAACAGCATTTTCTGTTTTCAATTTTCACTTACACCAATACTTGTGACCATATGACTCCCTGTTCAGTTTGCTATTTAACTTAGTTTATTAACCTTATATTTGTTCTATTCAATTATGGTCAATATTATAATTTGTATTTTATTTAAATCATCTCTCATTTGTTTTGCAGTAGATTTTCCCTACAAGTCTTTCAAATTAACAGTACCTTATCTATAAGTCTGTATACATGAATCTTTCTGAAAATAAATCATTAGATTTTGTTATGGACTGGATGTATTCTCTGACATTTAAATGTTGAAGCTATAACCCCATAGTGATTGCACTTGCAGGTAGGGCTTTTGAAATGATAATTATAGTTAAATGACATCATAAAGATGGGATTCTGATTAAATATGACTTTCCACTAATTAGAAGAGGAACAGATACTAGGCGATTCCTGTACATGATGTTAAATGCACAGAGAAGATGGTTAAAGAGAGAGCTCCCCGTAACATCAACCTTGCTGGAGCTAGGATCCTAAGCTCCAGTCTGCAGGACCAAGAGGGAATGATCTTACTGTTCACTAGTGATCCAGTCAATGATGTTTTACTATGTCTGCCTTGACAGACAGGTACAGATCTAATACTCAAAAATTTTGCTACAAACATAAGATCAGCTATTCTTCTCAAAGTAAATTTGATCACCAATCTCTGTACCTCTAATAGCTAGAGTAGAATTCATTTATAATGACTTTATTATATTAAAACTACCTATAATATCCATAATGTAATATTTTAAATTATTGTATAAAATATGCTCTGAATATAGAAATTAATATTATTTTGAAAATTTATTTATTTATTTATTTTTGATATGGATCTTGCTATGCAGATCAGACTCATAGAGATCTCCCTGTCTCAGCCTCCTGAGGGCTGGGATTATAGGCTTGCACCACCGAGTCTAGTTTTAGGGCAGGCATGGCATATACTACGAAGGACTGAACCCATGTCTTTGCACTTGCTGGGAAGGTGCTTATGTTGCTGAGCAATCTCCTCAACCCCAGAAATTAGTACTACTAATATATTGTTATGTATCAACTACTCAAACATAGTTTCATACTTTCTAAATATTCACTACAATAAAATATGCATAAGCCATTTTCTTACTGGAGTTAATTTATAATTTAATGAAAATTTGTTGATAGAAGATAAAAAATTGAAAACGTATAAAGAAAGAGAGGAAGTATAGTTTTGTTATATTTCAGTCTCTAAAAACTGTGATCTTCAAAATTTACATTTTATGGTTCATACATGCATAATAACATTCTTCAAGCTATTAAAGTTACTATATTGACTATTATGTATCATTTTTATAATATTGGAATGAAGAATGCAACTATTTCACATTTTTATGATTATATATTTCCATTTAATTTTGAAAATATTTTTTACATAATTAAATACTGGTTTGATGAAATTTTTTTAAATTTTTAATTTTTTTAAATTTTTTCCATAATTTTATTGATAAACAAATAGCAATGAGACACTTTCAAATCAAATTGTTAGGACAGTTTCAATAATTAACACATTGCATACATTCCTCCCAGTGGTTAATTGCTGTACAAGATGCGGACTTGATATCCTACTTACAAACACCATTAGAACAAATCCCTCTATTAATTAAGAGAATGTAACTATATATCTATCCTAATCACTTTGAATACACAGATACAAAATGGACATTCGTCCTTATCCCCTTTTTTTGTTAAGTTCCGTTATTTGAATATTATAGGTGTGTTAACTCAGCAAAATAATCCAAAAGAGTTCAGTAGTCCATAATAGTACTGGGTCTTCCTCTTGACTGGCAATGTCAGAAATTGTTGACCTGAGTCCCCTATAGCTCAACATAACAGTATGACTCTATTTCTTATATTTTGTTTATATACTTTTCTGCTGGATGGTTAAGACCAAGGTAAAGCAGGACCTAGGCAACAAGAGTTGTAGCTTTTGGGTCTGATAAAGTCAGTGAAATCTCCTCAGGATTTATCCTGAGATACTGTACTTCAGATTGTAGAATGTTTGTCAGTGTCAGCCATATGGATGAGTCACGGCCATTGGTTGGCCAATGTGAACCAATTGTTCTCTCTGTGAAAGCCTGAGAGAATGTTTTCTCTCCATGTAACTCTCTTTAGACACACTCTACATCATCAATCACTTTCCTCTTTGGCCCCATAATCTCCTTGATCAGAAAATTTGGGACACTACCGAGTTACATGATGTTACAGTACAAGTTCTCATATGTCCTGAGTCTTAATTGACCTTGGAAGGCTAGGGCCAAAATTTTGGCTTTCCTTGCAGCCCTCCTTTTTCTCTCATTTTGGTCTGCAAACTTATGTTGTTACACATCCAGAAGACTAGATTATTGTTATTACCATACAACTTAGGCTGTTAAGCTTAACCTTACTATCTTTCTGCATATCAAACATCTTAGGCATAATATGGAACAGATATTTTTCATCAAGTATTGATATGTTGAATTTTAAGTCCCTACAAAATATGATAAAAAATTTAAATATTAGAATATATTTTAAAAATAGGCATAAAGAATTATATACTTCTTAAGTTTACACATAAGTCCAAAAATCTCACCATATACAACCTTGAAGCAGGACAGTCCCACAATATTCCTTTTCCTGCCTCTTGCTTTCATTCATCACCCACTTCTTTTTGAACAACCATCTACCCGAGAGACATCATAGCAGCAACTGGCATGTCATGACAAGTAGCCCTTATGCAGAAGATCAGAATGATAGGCACTCCAAGCATGAAACTACTGTTACAGATTACCATCTGCAGTGCAGTTGCTTAGTTCCCAGGTATCAGTATATATAGTTAGTCAGGATGAGAATCTTTCCAATTAACTGCTAGATTAAAAAATCTTCTGAAGATTCTCAGGATCATTGCCTTGCCCATCTTCTACGTAGAACTGTATGGCTTGACTTATTCATGTTTCGTAGCTCTTCTCCTTTCCCTTTCTCGATTAGTTAGTCCTAGAGATCCTGCTTGCCTTTTACTTGTATTATACCTTTCTATTTGTATTTCTTCTTTTGAGTTCTTATACTAGGGAAACTATACGATATTTACACATTGGTTTGACAAAATAGCTTAAACTTGTAGATGACTTAATCAGTTCACATTCCCATATAGTATTCATAAAACACAAAAGAAAATTAACAAAAAGAAAGTTAAAGAGCTAGCATTATAAAAATAAAAAACAACAAAAAGAAACAATTTGAAAAATTTGTCTCTATTTTAACAACATGACATAAATAAAGACATAAATATTATAAGGCTCAATATAATTTTGTGGTCAGTAATTTGCATTCTTGATAAGTAGGCCATTCTGTTGCAGAGGAGTTTTTTGGTTTTGTTTACTCTAACTGCAGTTATTGAGTGTCTGTCTGCCAACATTCTACCCAGTGCGGGAGATTTAGGGATAAAATGATAGCCTGGAGTAATGCGCTAGAGAGAGTTGTAAACACTGATAGAGTAATAGACACCCAGATCACGATATTTCCTTAGAAACATGTGGATTTGCTAATATGCTTCAATGAGCTATTATTGTTTAGTAATACAAAACACTCGGAGTTTCAGATATTCCTTATGGCTATGTCATATATATCTGCCACTGATCTTTCTAAAACTCCATTTAATATTAATTGCTAGAAGTGGGTCACAAACAAGTGAAATATTAAATTCTATTCTCATAATAACTCATTGCACAGGGCTTTGAAGATAGCTCAGTGGCATATGTGCCTGCCTAGCAAGTACAAAGTCCTGAGTTTGATCCTCAGAACCAAAAAAAAAAAAAAAAAAAAAAAAAAAAAAAAAAAAAAAAAACAAAGAAAAGATAATTCTACTAACATTAACACTGACCTGTATTAATTCTGACTTTACAATCTTAATATTATAGTTGGATAATAATAATGTCTATTAATCTACTCAGCACTTGCTATGTATATGGTTTACACAGCATAACTAATTTATTTCTCAACATTCTAAGGTTTACAAAAAATGTGTATTTTGTTTTATGAACTCTGATTTTCTTGAGTACTTGCAGAAATTGAGCATAAACCTGGACGATGACCCAAAACTCTGGTAATATCATCCATTCTACAAATAAGAGTAGCTTCTAGCTTATAATATGGAGCACATATAAAAAACATTCACAAGAATGGTTAGTTCATTTTCCTGTTCTCAGTGGCACTCTGCTGATGAAAAAATGAATATGGTGAAATCTCTAACCACAAAAAATACTAAAAATTGGAAGGCGCACAAATACTAATAAGTTACACATCAACAATCCAATGGGGACCTCAAGTAAATACTGGGCAAGTCAAAGTAGATAAGGTTAATGAAATCCATGAGGTAAATACAATGGAAATTTATGATCTGAATCTTAAAATATGTGCAATAGAATATGCATATATAATTCTGGAATACTGTAACAAACCAGGAGGTGACACATTTTGTGTTCAATCTCAAAAATTTAAACTGGAATATATACTAAGCCAATATTATTAATATCAGCAATGCTCGGACATGACAGATCATGTATTAGGAAGCCAGGTACAGAAATACGTAAGAAAACTGGACAGTAGACCATAAAAATGCTAGGCACAAGAAAGACGCATAAAGATGAGCTGAGTTCTTAAGGTCAGAAGATGCTGGCTTGTTAAATTTGAACTGTTGGCTCATTATTGGCCAGTAATTCTGATGTGCTAGTAGTATGTTGTTGGGATAACAAACATGAAATACTTGCAGCTATTATTTTATTTTAAACTGTATTTAAATTTTGTGTTTTGAATTGTATTATTCTGTTGTATAACAACATATATTAGTGAAAAGGGTAGTAAAAGTACAAATCCAAGTATTGGGCCATGATGAATTTTGAGGAAATGACACTTTGCACAAGTTACAAACTTCCCCTAAGCAGTACATGCTACAAGTGTCCTAAATTGCTTCACATTATGAACTACTTTTTATTTTAAAAGACAAATTACAATAAATCAGATTCAAAACAGGTTAGTAGGAGAATTTCAATAGTCAATACATTTTGTATTTTTTTTCGCTTCAATATTTTTTCAGAGTACATAATATAAACACAGTATCTTGCTCAAATAATATCAGCACAAACTTTTCTTTTCAATAAAAATAAGACAAACTAGCTGTACATCTCTCTTAACAGTCTTGGGTATAAATATACATTTTTCTTTTTTCCTTTCCCCCACCACTGTTTGTCTTTCCTGTGAGCAGTTGATTCCAACTTCACAATATCTGTGTGTATTTTGGCTCTTACTTATTCATTCAGTTTCTTGCAATAGTGGGACACTATGATATTTATGCCTATGAGTCTGATTTATTACACTTCTGAGTGTAGTCTCCAGTTGCATCCTATTCCCCATAAAAGCCTCTAGTTTCTTTCTTTATGGCTGAGTAGTACTTCATTATGTGAAAATTACATCTTTTCTATCCACTCCTTGGTTGGTGGGAATTTAAGTTAGTTCTAAGATGCAACTACTATAAATTGTACTGCTATAAACATGGCTTCATATACCACTGTGGCATGATGCATTTTATTTTTCTGGGAAGAGGCCCAGAAGGGGAAGAGCTGGGTCAAATGAGACCTTTAAACGTAGTTTTATTTTTATTTTATTTTATTTTTTTTGAGGAATATCCACATTGATTTCTACAATGGTTGCAGCAGTCTATGCTCCCAGCAACAGTAGACAAGGATTCCTTGTTCTCCACAACCCTTCCAGTATTTGTTATTGGTTGATTTTTTGATGACAACCATCCTTTCAGGGCTGAGATGGAATCTCAGTGTTTTTTTAATTGGTATGTGTAAAATGACCAATGATAATTTTTTTGTGTATTTAGTTGCCATTTGTATTTCTTCATCTGAGAAGTGGGTGTACATTTCAGATGTCCATTTCTGGAATGTTTCTTTGAATTTGGGGTGGTTCTTTAAATTTGGGGTTGTGATTTTTTCCCCATAGTTTTTATATGTTCTTGATAAAAGTCCTTTGTTTGAGGGCTATCTGGCTAATTATTTCCCATTCTGTGAGTTGTCTTTTCACTTTGTTGTTGATTTCTTTTGTTAGGCAAAAATCTTTTTTTTTTAAAATAAGGTGAGATTCCATTTGTTGATTCTTTTAATATTTCTCCTGTATCTGGGTTTTGTTCATGAAGTCACTGTCTACAACTGAATATTTGAGATATCTCCCTATTTTCTCTTCTAGTAAATTTAGTGTCTCTATTTTACTTTTTACATCTTTTATCCATTTTAACTTTAGTTTAATGATTATTGATGACTCTTGTTTTGATCTTTGGTATGTGAAAAGCCAGTTTTTCCAGCACAATTTATTAAAGATGCTACTTTCTTCCAGGGAAAATGTCTGGCTTCCTTATCAATGATAAGGTGGGTGAATGTGTTTGGAGTTCTGTCTGCATCTTCTATTCTTTTCTTTTGGTCCATAGACCCATTTTAGTTTATTTTTTTCCTAATACAATACTGATTTTACCACACTAGCTTTGTGACATAATTTCAGGTCTGGGATTGCTCTTCTAGGTCTCTTCTGGTTCAAAATGATCCTTAGGAGTGTTTTTTCTATATCTGTGAGGTATGCTAGTGACATTTTTATTGGGATTGAATTATATCTGTACAACAGTTTTGAGAATATGACCATTTTCAATGTGTTGGGGGCCAGGGAGATAGCTCAGTAGAATAAGTGCTTGCCTGACAAGTGCAAGGGCCTGTGTTCAATCACCAGTTCTGCTCCTCCCCTACCCCGCCAAAAAATAAATAAAATAAAAAGCCTTTCATTTTCAATATGTTGGTTCTTCATATCTTCCCATTTTCTGATATCTTCTTCAACCTCCTTTTTTAAAAAAATTAAAAATCATTTATTTATTTATTTGGTATAGCGTCTTGTTACTCATTTCAGACTCAGAGCGATCCTCCTGTCGCAACCTCCCCAGTGCTGGGATTACAGGCCTACACCACCATGTCCAGTTTCGAACTCAGTCCTTGCAGTTGCCAGCCAGGCACTTAGACTGCAGAGCTACTTTCCCAGCCCTTCAGTCTCACTTTTAACAGTACTATAATTTTCACTGTACATGTCTGCTACAGCCTTTAGACACAACTGTGAAAGGTGTGCTTTCCTTAATTTTTCTCCACATGAATTTTTGACTTTGTATCCCACTACACTACTGAATTTGTATATTAAATCTACAGTTTTTTGGTGGAGCTTTTGTTGTCTTCTTTGTAGAGTATCTTGTTACCTGCCAATAACGATAATTTAATTTCTTCCTTTCCTATCTTTATTCCTTTTATTTTTTTCTTTTGTGTAATTGCTGTGGTTAATATTTCTAGAACTATATTGAATAGGAGTGGTGATAATGGACATCTTTGTCTTCTTTCTCATTTTAGAGTGAAAAATTTCAGTTTTGACCATTTAATATGGTTTTAGCTGTTGTTTTCTCATGGATAGGCTGTACGACATTGAAGTTTTCTATAAGATTTTCAACATGAAGAGGTATCAGGCTTTGTAGAATGCTTTTTATGCACCCAGTGAGATGATCATGTGATTTTGTTGACTTTTGTTCTATTAATCCAGTGTATTACATTTATTAATTTGCATATGTTGAACCATCTTTGCCTCCCTGGGATGAATCTTCTTTGGCCATGGTATATAATATTTATTTATTTTTGTGGCCAGCTCAACCCACCCTGAGGTTAGGGCTGGTGTGGGATGTGATGCTAGGGATCTAACCATGGTCCTTGTGCTTGTGCCTAAGCTTGCCTAAGCAGGTACTTTAGACCACTAAACTATCTCACCAGCCCCCATGGTGCATAATCTTGATAATTTGCTACATTTTGTTTGCCAGTAACTTAGTAAGGATTTTTGCATAAATGTTCATTAGGCACTTTGACCTATAGTTTTCTTTCTTGTTTGCATTCTTCCCTGTTCTTGAAATCAAGGTAATACCTTTCCAGAAATGATTTTGGAAGTACTTCTTCAATTCAATTTCTTTAAAGAGTTTAAGTATTAGTGACATTAGTTCTTCTCTGAATTTCTTATGAAATTCAACAATGAATCCATCAGAGCCTAGACTTTTTTATTTTCTTTTTGGAACTAGGGATGAACTCAGGGTCTTGTGCTTGCCAGCAGGTGCTAATGCTGCTAAACTGCCTCCTAGCTCTAGACTCTTCTTTGTTGATAAACATTTAGTGACAATCTCTAAATGGTCAATACTGTTTAAATTCATCTTTAATTCATCTGTGACACATTAGTTAAGAAGAGTGTTGTTTAATTTCCACATTTTTATGTAGTTTTCACCAATATAGTGTAAGATGATTCTCTGTATGTGTAGATTCTACATTCAAAGACTCAACTAACTATGGATGGACAACATTTTTTTTTTTTTCTGTATTTAGGACAGGGTCTACAGGTTCTCACTATGTAGATCAGACTAGTAGTGATTCACCTCTTTTAAGTCTCTCAAGTGCTGGGATTACAGGCGCAGTCTACCCTTTTAGTCTCAATCTCTGTCTCAGTGAGCCCTGGGGGCAGGACTGGCATGGCACTCTGGGGATCATAGCCTGGCCACTGCGCTCTGCCCAAGCAGGGGCTTTAGTCTCCTGAGTTATCAG
>NW_004524726.1:7023372-7028851 GCF_000260255.1 Octodon degus
GCATGTATAAGTTTAATTAATTAATTAATTTATTTATTTATTTATTGCATGTTAGGGGAGGGTCTACAAGGTATTCAGGGTCTCACTACTAAATTTACCTCATAGTGATTTGCCTGTTTACAGCCACCCAAGAGCTGGTATTACAGGCACGTGCCATCACGCCCAGTCTCAATTGCCATCTTAGTGCACCCCTGGGGTGGGGATGGCAGGAGCATATATAGATTTATTTGTTAGTATTTCCTAAATGACAGATTTAAAACTATATTTATACAACATTTACATTGTGTTAGGCATTATAAGTAGCCTAGAGATCATTTACTGCATATGGAAGCCTCTGCAGAGATTGTATACAAACACTGTCATATTTTATATAAGGGGCTTCAGTATTCTTAGATTCTGATATTTATCTGCATTTTACAAAGACATCCCCCGTGATACTGAAGGATGGCTACATCACCGAAGTGAGTGCGCCACATCAGACTTTAGCTTTAAGGAGATCGAAACAATCGCATTGTTCTCTTGGGCCCTGAAATGCTATGTGCTGTGTTCAAAACTCTTGCCCACGGGACCATAGCATGGATAAGGCCTTTAGATGAACAGAGGGAATTTCTACTTACTCAATCCAAGGTACATTGTATGTGAATGAAGCTGTGTTGGGAGCCACAGAACAGCCAGTCACCACTGGAGAGCACCACATTGTTGCTCAAAATTTTAAGCCATTCACTTTTGAGGTATTTCATTATATGCTAATGGATAACCAGGGAGGAATTCTCTGTGAATAAATACCATATTATCACACAACTGTAACAGAAATACAAGGTTGGTTTTTAAAAATACTTTGGTAGAAATATCTTACATGGAAGAAACATGTAGAAAACACAAACAGAACAAAGCCATATATGAAAGAAAAGTAACGAATAATTATATACCCAGATGATATGATAGGATTTAAGTCTTAAAATTTAAGAAATACTGTGATATAGGTGGTATAAAAAATGACAAGAATAATAAGATTAAACCAAAGATCCAGAAAGAGGTCACAGGTTTCATTAATGATTTTATAAAGTATCTATCAATCAGTAGCTATTTCCTAAAGTATTCTTTATAGCATTTCATGGAGAATAGCATTTAAATTGAACAAAATTAAAATGCTGAAAAACTAAAGAAACTGCGACTAAACATTCTCTTTAGAAAATTTTCTGGGATAAAAATTTTACTGCTCCTTTTATAGTAATCATCGTATGTTAATATTTTCCATGCAAACCTCTATGTATTATTCTAAAGTGAGTTTATTGTCAAAAATATAGCTGTATAAGTATTTATTAATAATCTCAGGTTATAATATTAGACAATTATAAGAAAACGTTGCCTGCCGTCCATCAAGTTTGTTCTCCTAATGAGGCTTCCTTACAAGGCCTCACAGGATAATCAGATATTTTGCTCCTTTTCTTCAGAAGACTCTTACTGCTGTCAATATAGTGTCACACAGTTTCCTTGTGCAACTCTCACGATTTTGTCAACTGACACTTAGCAGTCATTACCTCCTGGCTGCCAATGCTTCATTTTGCATAACACATTTTTCTTACGTAAAAAAGTGAACCAGGGAGATTTTAGGTCAGCGTGCTCCTGTAGGATGACAGTATGATCGACGTCTGGGTAATCCGTACAGACTTAGAATGTACAGAGACAGCCACCCGCTCCCATCTGACATCTCTAAACACCTCAGAGTTACATGCTGCAATATTGAACAATTACAAAAGGAAAAAAAATTATGCAAAAATGTATGAGAATGGATAAAACTAAGTAGAGTTACTATTTACTATAAGGATAGTTTTATTATTTCTGGAAAGGTATCTAAAATACCATTTGGTATACTAAGGCAATATACACATCTGTGGAAAATTGTATTGTAAAAAATAATATAAAACATTTTGTACATCATTGAGATTAGCTAAACAGCATTTTGGACTGAAATTTTCTTATTTTTCTTGACACATTGGAAATAGGCATTTTTCTCCCAATTTCTATTAAATAATGTTCTTAAGCATAATGTACAGGAAATATGAGTTGCTTGAGTGTGTTAAAATTTTACTAAATTTCTGCTAACATCTATTTTTTGCCTTCTCTTGAATATCTCAAGAGAAAAAGGGAATGGAGCTGAATATTCCATTATTCTATTCCTCACAAACACTGAACAATCATTAAGAAACAAAAAATGTGAATAAACAAAAAACAAAATAAAAGATAGATAAAGGGAACTGGAGGGGTATGATCTACTGCAAATGGGAGAAGAACTAAGAGATGGAAGGCCGGGGCAGGATGGAACAGAAAGGGTGTGTAAAGAAGAACGGAAAAGCATTACATAAATGTACCAAATACCCACAATGGAAGCAGTCATTATGTATCACAAATCTGGTCAAATAAATCAGTTTTATAGAAAGAAACAAATACTATGGAGCAAAGTGACACACAGTCAGTAAAATAAAAACAATACGAATTAGGGCAAGCCAAATAGATCAGCAGATTAAACCACCTGCAAGCATGCACGGGGGCAGAAGTTTGATCCCTAGGCCTGCCGTGCTGGCCCCGCCCCCAGAGCACACTGAGACAGCAACCGAGACTGGGCGTGGTGGCGCCCACCTGTGATCCCAGCTCATGGGAGGATCCAAACAGGCAGATCACTACGAGTCTGATCTAGTAGTGAGGCACTGGACACCCTGTAGACCCTTCCCTAAAATACAAAAAAACAAAAAAAGAAAAAAAAAGCAATACAAATTGCTCAATAACATAGTGCTATACTTTACTGAAAATAGGGCTGGGCATGGAGGTGCACACTTGCAAACTCAGCATTCATTGACCAGCCTGAGATTGAAATTGGCCTGTGCTACATAGTGAGTTCAAAGCTAGCCTGAACCAGCTAGTGAGACCTTGCCAAAAAAGAGAAGATGCTTAAAAGTCATGTATTCTATTGTTTATCTAATTCCTTAACTATAAATATGAGGATATATCCTAATCATTGATTTGCACAATTAAAACATTAGCTGTTTCTTATTTAACAAAAGTAATGCGTGATAGGAATTAAAATATCAACATAGTTTTTCAGGGAGATCACAATTTGCTAAGAAATAGGCCTAGATGATATGTGTATTCTAATACATGAGGCTATAAATCAGATATAACAGAAGGGTCACAAAAGACAGAAGAAAGTAAGGATTTAGTGTCATAAATATTTTCTGCAGAGATTTTTCTTAGTGATATTAATAACTTGCACCAGGACAGGCAAACCTTGGGAAACTTTTTCATAGAGATATTATATGAAGTACATGATATTCCAGAAACAAAAGCCAGCATGG
Organism: Octodon degus; assembly: GCF_000260255.1. Classification (NCBI taxonomy): domain Eukaryota; kingdom Metazoa; phylum Chordata; class Mammalia; order Rodentia; family Octodontidae; genus Octodon; species Octodon degus. The sequence goes on from NW_004524726.1 coordinate 7,026,726, forward strand.
AAAACACTATTTAGCATGATGATGTCAAAAAGCAAGGAGCGCCAAAGTGAATATTTGAGTAGACATAACACGACTAGCAGCTAAAATCTTAGGAGACAACTTTGGAAAATTTCATGCTTACATTGTAAGAAATGTATTTTCTTAGCAGAAACTACTGTTGTCTGTTTACTTTCATATTTTATGTAAGAAGTTTTTTAGTACATTCTGATTTTCTTGTTATTTTAATTAGTTGTGTTAGTAAAATAAAACTCTAGGTTAATATGTATCTTAATGGTCACATAAATCATTATTAAAATGTTGTTTATTGTTTCTTAATTTCTTGAAACCTAACATTTTAAGATTTGTATTTTAAAAACAAAATTATGAAACTGCCAGTTATTGCTGGAATTTGGGGAATCCAGTTAAGAAACTTCTGGGTGCTAATGTCTAAAAATTTAGCTTCTAACAATGGAATTACAGGAAGGAAAGGAATTATTGACTATAATGAACATTAGAATTGAAGCAGTTGAGAATATTTTAATACTATTAATGGAGAAAACATTAATAACTCAAGTGTATGGTGGAAAATATGATGCTTTCTCCATCTTATTCTTCTCCAGTTTATTCTGAGTTTGGATTATTTATTGTGTAATTGGATTATGAAGTTCAGAAAGAAATCACATCCATTGGTAACACAAAAATATTAGCATGGAAGTTACATGAGGAGATCAAGTGCTGCAGAGAGTAGTGCAGTAAGGTGTAAAAATGGATCTAACTAGATTTAAAATGTAGGTAGACAGAAAGGATTAACTGAGGCAATCAAATACATTGTTTAGCAAGCAAACTGAGAATACTAAGAGGAAAAGTGATTGATGACAAAAGGAATCAGTCAGGTGACGCTACACAAATGACACTTGAAATAACATAGAATCAGATGTTTGTGGATCTTTATGAAGATAATTTTATTAGCATTTTGAAATGAGAATTAAATGTTAAAATGTTGAAGAAGAAATAAATGAAAAAAAAAAACCCACAAACAAACAGAAGGTGATTGTAAAAAACTACTACAAATAAGATAGAAATTACATAAACAGGAAAGATATCCTGATACATAAATTGATATGAAAATATATTTTCTTTTCTTTTTTAAAATAAATTTATGGTAGGGTCTACAGGGTTTATAGGGTCTCACTATGTAGATCAGACTCGTAGGGATTGTCCTTTTTTCAGCCTCTCAAGTGCTGGGATTACAGTCACATGCCACTATGCCCAGTCTCAGTCACCCTCTCAGCGCCCCCCAGGGGTGGGGGCCGGCATTGAATGTTGGGGATTGAACCCCAGTCCCTGTGCTCTGCCTTAGCAGGTGCTTTAATCCCCTAAGCTATCTGGCTGGCCCTGAAAATACATTTTCTCCATGAAAGTGAAATTGAATAACAACAAAACAGTGAATATGCATCAGTTTAATGTTTGCTTTCCCATATTACACAATTAACTTAAAATGCTCTTAGAATATTACAATTGATTATTGTTATTCTCCACTGTTGCTTGTATCTGTAGTACATGTGGAAATAGTGCATGTCTAAGTTAATGTGTATTTTGGTCAAAGAAGCAGGCTCTAGTCTGCCTTGATCATTCTTTACTTCCCTGAACAAGTGCTGTCAATGTATAATGCTGGTAGGTTGACTGAATAACATTATTTACTCAATAATAAGTGGTATGTGTTCAGTGTGTTTCCCATATGTCTTTCTAGAGTAGGCATTAATTTTATTCCTATGTAGTGAAAAACTAGGGGCTGTTTATAGTGACTTCAACATTTTTGAAGTAAGGGTAAATCACTGTGTCATTATTTCTAGCCACTTTGTGATCTTTTATACTACTTCATAGATGTTATCTACGGCAATACATTCATCATTACCTTATTAAATGGGTTCAACAAAAATGCATTCACCAAGTGCCACCTTCTAACACTAAAGCGTTCAATGCTGCCCAAACCATTCTAGCAACTTGCCCGGCAGTGAGAGAATGAACTTTTCTGTACTGTTGTATTGGCGCTTTTTCTGCACTCTGATTTATACTCGTGAAAAAGAAATTTTTCTTGACATATATAATATACATCACAAGTGTTCAGCCACACAGTTGTGACTTTC
>NW_004524726.1:7030196-7031733 GCF_000260255.1 Octodon degus
GGCTCCCATATTGTTTTTATATCATTTGTGTTAACTCCTTCTTCTCATTAATGCCTATTAGTCTTAGATTGTTTGTCTCTGCATGGTCTTGCAGCTGTAGAATTATTTCCTGGATTGTTGTGTTTTAAAGAGATGTTTTCTTATCTGTTTTTTAGCTGCAACACAGTCTTCAAGGTCTGAAAGTCTACCTTCACTTTCATTCAAATGGTTTCGCCAACTTTTAATAGACTTTTTAATTTCCTGTGTATCTCTGAATCTGTTTCTTATTTCTTTCTTATATTGTCTATCCTAGGTTTCCAGAGTTTTTCTAGTCTCTATTTTATTTATCAATGTCATTTTAAGAAACACAGTAATTCTTTCATTATAGCTCTCATTTCTTTTTTATTTTTACTTGATAGATTATTTCTGTTCTGATATCCTGTATAGCCTTCTGCAATTGTCTGTTTACTTCAGTTGCTATTACATTAGAGAACGGAAATATGTGATTTCTAATTTCTTCTATGGTGCAGTGTCCTGGGTTTGTTTTTTCTGGGCTCATGACCTGGGAATAAATTTTGCTCCTTTTTTTTGGTCATTTTCTCTTTCTGAAAAAAAATCTATATTTTGATTTCTGTGATGTGTGTATTTGTGTGTGTGTGTGTGCGTGTGTGTGTGTGTGTGTGTGAAAATTTGACAGTAGATAGCTGTATCACCACAATCAGAACCTCTCTGTAAATGGTCTGTACTTTATGTACCTCTCCGGTACACATTCTTATTTTGTGTGTGACCAAGATCTTGCTTTCTCTATTAATATTGGTTTCTGTTTATCATTGTCCTCTATCCTTTGCAGTAGGGCTCTGGTTAGGTTATTACCCAAATATCCCCCACTATTATTACCCAGTGGAGAACATGTGGTTAAGACAGATATAGCATCCTATTTATAGTAGTAAAATTAGCAATACTAATAGCAATTAGTGAAATTGACAAACTTTTGTAACTAATGCTTTTGAACTTTAGACCATAGAAGCAAATATTTTAGCTATATTACAAAGCAGATGATAACTGGGAATTTGTATTTAAATTAGTTCCCCTGAGTTCTGTGTGGGCACCTCCCCTTATGTAGCTGCAATCCTCCAGGCAGACTAGTTCAACAAAGTCACCTCTTCCAGCCTCCATTCCATGAAGATCCTCCTGTAGTTCTGGGCCTCCATCTGGGCCCTGCTGGGCCTAGCAATATAACTCAGCTCACCAGGTTTAGTTCCATCAAGTTTGAACTCAATTGGCCAGGCCTGGCTGCTGGGCTCAGCTCCTTTTGGCTCCATGCTGCAGAACTGTTGACTCACACCATCTTAAATGTTCACTTTAGCCATGAGAAGCTGTAATATATATTCTGCTTTATTTGACTTTTAAGTAAGAACTTTCCTAATATAGTATTTCCAAAAATCAAACAAAATGTGACTCTTACTGAATTACCTATACAAAATATAATCTCATTTTTTCCTATACTTTTATTGATAAACAAAAAGTGATGAGACAGTTTCAAACCAAATTGGTAGGA
>NW_004524726.1:7033757-7035284 GCF_000260255.1 Octodon degus
AGAACAAATCACTCTATTCATTAAGAGAATGTAACTATATATCTATCCTAACCATTTTGAATACTACACTTATTTTTTATTTTTATTTTTTTATGAGCAGAATATATTTATTGGGGGAAATAAATTCATTCATTCATTCTGAGAGAGGGGCAGGATAGGGGTTCCCAAGTGGGTTGTCCCCCAGAAGCTGTCTCTTCAAGGAATTTTTATAGAGGAAAACCATGCAGTGAGGCAGGTCTAAGGTGGTGAAAACATGGGAACTCACTTAAGTGGCTATGAGGTGGGACAAAATTATTGTCAAACAATGAGATTACAAGTGCCATTGCTCAAGTAAAATTAAGTCCAGGACCAGATGGGACGTTGAATCACATAGCAAGTTGGACAGGGTCTCTTCCTTTTGGGGTTTTGCCCAGTGACTCATTTGGCCTCTTGCAAGGTGATTGATACCAATTTAGAATATCAATCCCTGATGTCCATCTCAAGAGATGTATGTAGCTGTGTTTGTTTACTTTTTCTTTCTTTCTTTCTTTCTTTCTTTCTTTCTTTCTTTCTTTCTTTCTTTTCTTTTTTTTTTTTTTTTTTTTTTATCTGACCCATAGGGGAGTGTCTGTCTCTTCCAAGTTGCAAAATCACCTTGTCTTCCATCTTGTCTCCTTGAGGGCGTGGACCTGTCTGACTGCCTAAAATATTTTTATCTAGTTCAGCTGCCTACAATATTCCCCCCCCCCTCTGAAGAAGTAACCCAAACTGCTATGAGGGAACCAATTATATCCTGCTCAGTGGACCCCAGGTATCTGACAAAAGCTGAAGTTAGAAGGATTTGCAAGACTATTTTCTCTCCATGTGACTCTCCTTAGGCACACACTACATCATCGATCACTCTCTTCTGTGGCCTCATAATGTCCTTGATCAGAAAATTTGGGACACAACTAAGTTACATGATGTTACAGTACAGGTTCTCGTATGTCCCTAGTTTTCACTGACCTTGAAAGGCTAGAGCCAAAATGTTGGCTGTCCTTGTAGGAATAAATTTGTCTCAGTTGAGGTGTTTCATAGTAGAAAGGATACAAAATAAAATTATAGATGGAAAATGAGAGTAGCAATGCTGGCAACCTATAGGAATAAAGGAAAAGTTATGTTTCTTGGGATTCAGACAGAGAGAAGGTACATTTTAAGCAAAAATATCTAAAGCTATTAGAGGAGAGAAAAGAAAGCTCATGATGGAGTCAAAGGCAGTGGCAGATTGGGGTGGTCATGGGTCTTCCCCTCTCAGCCTGAGAGAACCCATGTTAACTGCCAATATAAGGAGAAAACCTGTTAAACTTTTAATAGATGCTCATGCTGATTTGTCATTTACCCAGATAGTGGCCCCTCTTGGAAACTGGAGAGTACTCAGTGTATTCTCTATCTCTGGCAATAGACATGCCCAAGTAAAAATAAAGTTGATGAGACATAAAATGCCAGTTTATTTGAGACAATACCCAATGGCCATTGTCTTAGTTACTCTTCTCTTGTTGCTGATATAAA
>NW_004524726.1:7036634-7037720 GCF_000260255.1 Octodon degus
AAAAATACTCTCTTCATATCTTCACAGCAATTCAGTCAGAATAGACTTTTCCACACATCTTTCCATTGGTTCCCTTATTCTTTACTTGGACTACAGTTTTATTTCTTTCAATTCAACCTCCACACTCCAATCTAGGTAATCTATAATTTTAGCCTTGATACCAGAACTTTTAAGTACTTTTGATTTTCTGCTGCATTAGAAAACTTCATCTCATGCTCTTTGTGATGACTTGTTAAATTTTATATCTACATTCCCAAAATTGCTGCAGTCTGTATTTATACTTCTCTGGAATAAATTTTCTTTTTTTATCTTTAGTTTTATTTGTAACTGTGGTAAGCTCTTTATTACTTTTGTAGATTTCACAACCTCTTATAATTTTCTTTTACATGCTTACTTAACCTCTTATTCAAGTTAAATTAATTCATTCAGCTAATAGTCATTGAAGGCTATTGTGATTAAAGTAGATTTAGCATCTAACACTCATGACTTACAGTCTACCTATAAAGACTAAAAACAAAATAATAAAAAGGAAATATCTACATACAGTTAAGATATTTACCAATTTTTATGAATAACATGATTTGATGAAACAGAATAGTAGAAGGAAAAATCCTTAATATTATACAACAGTATAAAAATGGCCACTTAAAATATAGTGGCAATTTAGAATTGAAGGATTAGTGGAGGTTTACCAGGATAAAAGTGGAAGAAGAGTGTGCCTGTGATTCAACTAATCCTTTAGTTATCGCTGTCTAAGAAATATTGTAACTTCTTAAGTGGTTTAAATTCTGTGCTCATAGAAAATCTTTCATGTCTTCTTATCATAGCTGTTTCTTATCATAGTTATTTAATAACAGCAATGTCCTTCTGTATAACTTACGTATTTTCTATCTCTTGCTTAAGCTGCCTCAGTGTGAAGCCCAAATATATATATCATACATTATAGAAAATATATTGTACTTATGGGCAGTATTTATCTTCTTAACCCTCTAATTTTGATGTCATGGAGTCAACAGGTAAAAACCAACATTATTGACATGCTGATCATCCCTTGCCAGAGTGAGATATTCTAAAAGCAGAATTCAG
>NW_004524726.1:7039725-7051573 GCF_000260255.1 Octodon degus
TGCTGTGTTGTCTCTCGGGTAGATGATTGCTCAAAAAGAAGGGGGTGGTGAATGAAGGCAAGAGATAGAAAAGGAATGTTGTGGGACTGTCCAGCTTCAAGGTAGTATATGGTTAGATTTTTGGATATACATATAAACATAAGAAGTATATAATTCTTTATGCCTATTTTTTAAAAAGATGACAAGGAATTGATGCAAAGAGGAAGAAGGATTTACTCCTGGGCAGCAGTAAGCGAATTTGGACATTTTAATTCACCTATGATCACCTCAGTTCTGAATCATATGATGCAAGATTATTCTTTTATATATAGGACATTGCACCAAAATGTGACCAAGCAAGTTTTACCTTGTGCAGTGCAAAAAAATGTTTACAAATAACTATCATACAAAGTTTTATTTTTAATTTTTAATTTTTGTATGTTAGGGAAGGGTCTACAGGGTGTTCAGGGTCTCTTTACTAGATCAGACTCCTAGTGATCCGCCCGCTTAAAGTATCCCAAAGAGCTGGGATTACAAGTGCACGCCACCAGGCCCAGTCTCAATGCTGTCTCAGCCCACCCCGGGGGCGGGGCTGGCACAGCCGGCCGGGGGATTGAAGTCCCGGCCCATGCACCTGCTTGCAGGCGCTTTAATCCATTGAGCTATTTGGACGGCCCTTATCACACAAAGCTTTAACCAACAAATTTGGAAGAATACTGACAGCAAAAAGAAAGAAAAAGATTAACTGCTTCATAGGAGTGGAGAAAATTATGGAGGAGAAAGTAAAACACAGTTGAACTCTAAGGTATAGAAATACAGCTATCAGTCACAGGGAGCATAAAAGTTGCTTTGCTTTCAGCTTAGTAAAGAACTCAAATTATAAACTCAGCATGGAACCTATGCATGCATGGCAGGGGCTTTTGGTAGGTGACTGCACCGTGGATGTGATGCTGGATCAGCTCATGGATGGCTTGTAGCTGTGTGTGATGCTGGGAGGCTGTGGACATGGCCTGGAAGAATGTGTGTCCCTCCTCCTGTATGTGCCTCTCTGCTTCCTGCCTCCACTACATGGGCTGCTTTTCTTTTGCCACACCTTCTGCCACACTGTCCTGCCTTGTGTGCAGCATTAGAGAACTGAAATCCTTATAAACTGTGAGCTTAAATGACTTTTTTGTCTTTTAAGCTGTAGGTATTGGGTATATTTCACCAGCAATGAAAAGGTAAGATGAGCTGGTCTTAAGTTATGTTATACTTCACCGTTCATCCTGAATGATAAACACAATATTTTTAACAAAATGTAAAATTATTTTTACTATAAAGTTTGTAATTTATGTATATCAGTATTTTTATTAAATTCTGTGTGAAACTTGGGTCTAACTAGAATGTCAGAGTTGTAGGAAGTTCCTGTCATTTCTGTGGATCATCAATAAACACTAATTGATGGCATTACTTCAAATTTTGGTGACCCTTTTCTGGTTATCGTGTGATTTGGAAATCTGTTTTACAGAGTTCACGCTTCAAGTTGCATATGTAATGCAGCATATAAATGAGATCGCATTGAATAATGATGGGGAAGTGAACTAAGCACCAAAGGAAATCCATAAAATTAATTATACTGCATGCATAAAAATATTTCAATCATTGGATTCTGGAGTATTATCTTTATTTTTCATTGTAAATAATACATTAAAATGAAACACTGCAACACTAGTAATTTGGTTTAAACCACATGGATATGGATATGTTTCATGCTTTAGTACTTATTAGATTCGAAATGAGTACTTTCCGTAGATTTTGTTTACACTGCTTATCATAAAATTGAAAGTGATGCAATGAGACATGAGAGAATGTGTGATATTATGTCATTGTAACAAACAGTAACTCTTCTGTAGCTCTTTCTTAAAATCAAGGAAGCATAGTACCACCTCACAGAGCTGCAGCTTCATTATAGGGCCACTCTTCACACATCCCGCAGAAAGTATTGGATAATTATGTTTTGTATAACACAAGAAAATATTTCTCAATGCTTTGACAAGCAGCAAATTGCACATTAGTTAGTTATAAATAAATTTATTAGAAACAGTTGTCCTTGTTTGTAGATTCTCTTTTGAAATAGTAAATTAATTTCAGACTCATTCACAAGAAACATATTACAATATCAAAGGAGTAGTTATTAAAAGATACCCTTAAAACACACCAAAGCAAACCTACTAAATAGCATAAGAAATCTCATCCTACAACAGGATAAAAGAAGAAAGTGTATGAATTCTATGATATCAGCATGATGCCTTTTGATAATCAGATTTTCAGTCATGATTCATTTGGCGTGATTACTCGCCTAATAATGTTATCGCTGCTATAATATAAACATAATATTGGTTTCCACTGAGAAATGCAAATTGCAGATACTTAAGCCCTTTTATCTTGAGAATTCTTTCATTGTTAATTATTTAATGGAAATGTCACAGTAAAGATTGCAGCATTATGGTGTTTGAAATATATTCACAACGGTAGGGATATAAGGCACCTCAACAGTAATATTTGAACAAACTACATCAAACAGAATTTTCGTGATTATCAATTTATTTGTGTAATTATTTACTTTATGAAAAAATGACAACCCTAAGTTGTAAATATTATTTACTCCTTAGGAGATTGAGTCAGAATTTGTGTGAGTTTCCTAGCAGTATTTATTGTTTCCCATTTTCAGGTTTTGGGTTAGCTGAGTAGCATGAATTTATTTTATTTAGTCCTTCAGCGAAATTAGTAACTCCACATTGATGATGCTAAACTGAGACTCAGGAGAACAAGAAACTCTATACGTGCACATATTCATGGACTGTGATCAAGTGGATTCCACAGTATTAAAAGAAATTAAGCTGTATTTTAAAATCTAGAATATTGTTTTACTAGCCAGACTACTATATATTGGGCAACTTTTTCTTGTTTTGACAAACATCTGGGACATAGCTTCTTATCAGGAGAAAAATGTTTATTTTGACTCACTGTTTCAGATACTCTGAGCCTCTGGTCAGTGGAACATCAGGGCCAGGTGAGCTGAACAGAGCAGAGCAATTGAGAAACTCAGAAAAAGGAGCTGGGACCTGTCTCTTTGAAGGTCATTACCCCAGGTGAAGAGAGGCTTCCCCTCTTAAAGATATATCGTCCACCACTGCCATTTGAGGGACAAATCCATGCAGTAAAAGAATATTATTTGGGTGATGTTTAAGATCTAAACATGTTTCATGACCTCAAGTCATATAATTAAAGAAAATCATTGGAGAAAATTGCACAAATATTTTCTCTGAATAACGGGTGTTCTATAAATTTCTTCAGAAGATGATTACAGATGAGTGAGAAAAAATATAATTTTAAATATAGTGGGTTATAGTGGAAGTTACAACAATTAAAAGTGACTGGGCTGGCTTTCTGTTTTCGTATTAAAATACCATGTGCATCTGGAGGAAAGGTAAGAAAAAATTTAGTAACAGTCGAGTGAGCAGATTTTTAGAGTATTACATGGGGTTTAAGAAGTGAAAAATATGTTGAAAAGCAAAAAGTAATTATTTTTAAAATGCTGAGGTTTTATAAACAAGTTATAGATCATGCTTCAAATAATGCATTGTTTAACTTTAAACCATAAAGTATATATTTACATATATATAAAATAATTACATATGACCTATGTTATCTTTGCTTTAGAAAGTGCTCTATGAAGTAGAACTCTCTGGCTATTTAAGTTTTAATTTGACTTTAATTTAGAAGTCCACATCTGACTTTTACTTATTTTATTGGACATAATATGTATATATGTTTACAGAGGTCTATGACACGTGGAGGTATTTTACTTCCAGTTCAAACGGAAATTGGTATACTCAAGAAATTAGTAAGTTAGCAAAGTATTTTGAGGCCTAAATTACATAGATCAAAATTAAATTAGGAGGCGCATCCTGTGTACTTTAGAGTGACATTAGAATAATGGTGTCATCATTCACGTTGCCCAGTAGGAGTCTCTGACTTGATAGCTCATATGGATACAGAAAGAAAAGTCACTGTATATAAAATAAATACACCAAGGGCCGGTGAGATAGCTCAGCTAGCTAAGTGCCTGCTTGGCCAGGACAGGGACCCCAGGATTCCATTCCTCATCTCGCATACCCCGCCGGCCCCACTGACAGAGCCCGCTGACCCGGCAATCAGGTCTGGGCGTGGTAGCGCACGCCTGTAGTCTCAGCGCTAGGGAGGCTGAAAACAGGAGGATCACTACGAGTCTAATCTGCGTATGACACCCTGTACCAGATACATAAAAATGAAAACAAACCAAGCTAATAGGTGCTGACATTGACAAAATAAGGTTAAAGATAAGACTTGCTGTCTCACCAATCGCTTGCATACATGTAGGGAGGTGCGTGATGTCAGTGAGCAGAAAGGAAAGCTGAAGTAGTACGTGTGTTCTCAGACGGCGGTCCTCCTGCAGTACTCCTGCTCGGCATGCTTCTCGTGGAAATGGTAGGCGGGAGCCACGCAAACTGGGAATACATGGAAGGCGTCGGAGAGCAAAGCTAAGCTTCTCTTAGGATACCGTAAATATTACACTTGCATTTCCTGATTTATCTAAAGGACAGTTTTTCATTTACATTATATAGACTTTTTAAACTTAATACTTGTTCTCAAAGAATAGGAAACATCCCAGAAAACGGAGAGAAAGAAAAAGGGAAAAATATCAAATTTGTCTTACATAATATTCTGTTTTCAGAACTAATTTCTAAGACAAAAGAACTTTACTGAACAAAAAGGATTTCAGTTGATGCGATTTGTTTTCCGAAGGAAAAATAGACTGCTCATAAAATCCTACGTCTGATATGATTTAATGTCTGATATCTATAGCTTGGGATGACATTTGCTGTTTCTTCACACAATTACAAACGCTTGATTAGCCTTAAGCTCAGACTTTTTAAACTGAAGTGAACAAAGAAAATAAATCTAGGAAGGATTTTCACAAAATTTCTTCACCTCCTTCCGTACTCTCAGCCTCACCCCTAATTCAAAGCAGTATCTTGAATCATCCAATCCTGGTTTAGGATAAAACTGATTTCTGATACAGTAAAAGTCAGATTGATTTATTTTTGAAGGGTTGAATTCTATGTTGTGTGAAAACTTTGGAGACTGTCATTGTGATTTTTAATTTAAAACTGCAGTGAAAAACTAATGCACACATTTGAAGAGACAGTTTTTGACCAACATGTGAAAATAATGTTTCTTTTGTGTGCAGATTCGTGGCTGCAAATGTGCAAACACAAAGGCAGGACCATTTAGCATCACCTGTTAATAACGGCAAGTTTCCCTGATACTGTAAGAAACAATACAAATAAGTTTCTGACAAAGAAATTCCACATGGAGTCCAACACCCTAAAAAACCTGTACATGAGAGAAACCTAGATTTTCCCTCAACAGGGCCAGAAAATAGAACAGAATAATAAGGCATTAGAGCGCCAAAGGACCTGCCTCCCACCGCTCCCAGCGCATTTTCTGTAGTTACACGAGCGTTTCTGATTTGTTATGAAGGCTGTAACTACACCCACTTTGCAAGTTCTACAAGACAAACCAACTAGCATGACCAGCACATAACCCCTAAGAGATGTTACATTCTATCTTCATTACGTACATGTCATCATCATTTAATTCTTTATCATCCTCATGTTCATTGACCATCTCATTTTCTTATAGTACTCTGGCAAAAATACAGGTGGATAAAAAGTTATCCAAATTCGTGTGCAAAATTATGCAAATGTTTATGTAATTAATGTTACATAAAAGTTTTATGAAATTTTTGTTTTGTTTTAATGTGTTTAATAGGGTATGATAGTTTTACTAATATATATTCCATAGATTTCAATTGTCCAAATAATTTTTGCATTCCTCTGACCTTTATGTAAGTACTTTTAGCAATCCAATGGATGTTTTATTTTAATATTGATGTTTATTCCAAAATTTACAGTAATTATGGCAAAAATTTTACTAACTTATAGCTAATTATTTTTTCTTCATATTAGAACAATGCAAAGCAAGGTTAATTTTTCCTACAGAAGAAAAGCTAAAATCTGAGGCTCAGGAACTAGACTGACTTGGCCCCAAACTTAGCTCTCCTGTCTGTGTTCTGGCTATGTTAGTCAGGAACGGGTAAGATTAGTTGTAATAGCTCTCTCTCTCTCCCACACCTCTCTCCCTCTCCCTCTCTACTGCTCTCTCTCTTTCTCTCTCTCTCTCTCTCCCACACCTCTCTCCCTCTCCCTCTCTACTTCTCTCTCTCTCTCTCTCTCTCTCTCTCTCTCTTTTTCCTTTTTTTTTTTTCAGAACCAGGGATTGAACTCAGGTCCTTGTACTTGCTAGGGAAGTGCTTATTCTACTGAGCCATCTCCCTGGCCCCTCTGTCTCTCTGTTTCTCTGTCTCTGTCTGATTCTGTTTTTCTCTCTCTGTCTCTCTGTTTCTCTCTCTCTCTCTCTCTCTCTCTCTCTCTCTCTCTCTCTCTCTCTCACACACACACACACATCTAAGTTTTCCTGTATTAAAATAGTTAAGTTTACTTTTGGCGTATTCTGGAATTTTCAAAAGGTGTCTCTATTTCATATCTTCTTTACTCATTCAAGCCTACAAGATTTTGCTTGATACATTTCCATGAACACAGAAACAGGTAAGAGAATATGATAGATTTTTACACTGGCTCTGATAGCTTTTCCTGAAGAGTGACAAACAATTATTTTTTGTTCTACAAATGATGTCACATGAACACACCTGGATTTAACAAGAAGAAGATATATAGTTCCTCCAATGAGCAGAGTCTCACATATTTATGAAATACAATAATTTCTCTGATATTGAGTGTTCAGACTTTTAAAAGGCAGACGTTTTACTTTCTTAAATGTTTTGCCAATAAAATGAGAGACATTGGAAAAGCCTGTTTTGTAGTTCAGCTATGAGGAAAAACTAATATATTCAAATAATTTAAGAAGTATATTGAACATGAAAAATGGTTAAAAGTGATGTCAGTTATTTATGCCTCATGTGATATAAATAATAAATAATAAATATCAAATAATAAGTAATAATTGAAATAACAACTTAAACTTTAAAAAATCTATTTCATCAGTTACAACTAATTTTTGCAGCATTATTTTTTAAAAGTAGAATAGACAAGACAACAAAACAAATGACTTGTTGAAATCATTAATTAAAGTTCTCCCATATGAGATGATTAGATACATAAAATTTTGAAGGATTTTCAGATATTTTCTACAAAAACAGAAAAAGTTCTATCTTCAATATATACATTTTATCTCTTTCTTTCTCTATCTCCAAATTTTCATACAGTCTTAAAAATTCATTGAGTCTTAGTACACAGTAAGTTGAAGAATTTATTCTAGAATACATTACCTGTTCTAGAATATATTATTTCTGGGAGAATGTCAGTCTTGTAGTCAGTTTATAGTTTTTGCTATGAAAAAAGTATTTATGATACCATTATCAAGAAAGAGCATGTATGCTAATTTTCATAATACATGCATTTGAGATGGAATAGAAATTCATAAAATTTGTGTATTTTGTTAGTAGAAGACATAATAAAGGACATTTTTTCTAGATTTAAATCAGAATAGTTCTTCCATCTTTTAAAACAACTTTGAAGAAATATTTTTCATTACTTTTCAAAACTATTAAAATTATAAATTCACAAGCATCTACTACAAGTGCCTTTATTTATATGAATGTCAAACAAAGATATGAGTGAAACATGTTAGTGACCAAGAAGCTTAGTCCTGTTCTCAAATTCTAGTTTTGTGTTCTTACCAGTGACTGTGTCATGTCTGGTTCTGCTGGAAATTTTCAAATGAAGTCCCATCTTAATGGATCAAACTTTAAAATTTAGCTATGGTATTAAGGCTAATGTCTAGGTCCTCCCCCAAATTCTCATGCCATTATAGGTGGGGCTTTTCAGAGGTGGCTGGATCTAGGCTGTGTGATGCTGGGCTCAAGAGTATATTACTAAAATAGTGCTCTGATTGGTTTGCTGTAATTCTGTGTGTGCATTATGGTAAAGTACACAATGGGCCCTACGAGCATACAGCTTTGATAAAATAAAGGACACAAACCAGGAGGCTGCTCTTGCATATGCTTGGTGTTTTTGTGGCTTCCTGCCTTTGCTACCATGAACTGGTTTACTCTTCTGTGATGTTTGTCTGCCACACTCCCTTAGACCCAGCTGACTATGGACTGTAAGTGCTAAAATCAACCTTACCTCATTGAACTTTTGGTGCTGGGTATTTTGTCTCAGCAACAGGAAAAGTGACTAAGATGGATGGAAATGTTGGATTTTTAATTTCATTAAAATATAAGCTTTGCCTATTATTTACTTGCTGTGATAGCTAATGACACAAATGCCACCTATCAGTGCTTACCATTTCCCCTCACCTTATCTGTGCTCTGTGGCCCTGTTCTCTCTCATTCTTTCTGCTTCTCAGCTGCCAGAGGCTGAGCAGTTTTCTCCTTCTATAGTTTCCCACCATATGATTCTGCCCCACCACTGTCCTCACTGTAAAGGTTGCAGCTGAATACGTACAGAAATCACTGAAAACATGGGCCCAATGCATGCTTTACTTTCATGTTGATGCATTTCAGATATTTTTTTCATAGTGATGGAAAGCTAATATAAAATTTATTTAGTTTAAATGGCCTTCTTTATTTGAATTTGTTATTTAAAATATTTTGTTAAGAATGAACAGTTTATTTTTGGCTGTTTGATAAGATAGTTGGCCTATTTCATATTGTTATCAAAACATGTATTATGTATGGGGTAATCTCTTTTAAAGATATCTAAAGAATTATTTTGTAGAATTTGAATAGTTGATTTAAATATTTAAAGTATGTCAGCTACTAAAGGGAAGCTTGAGAACTGTGCATATGTAAGTTTTAGATGAACAAAAGAAAGCCTTTTGCATATGTATCTCATAATTCTAAACATATCACTTATTTACTCCAAATCTTTTCATGTCTCTTTTGTCTGGAATTTTGAAAGATTTTTTCTTAGCATTCATTCACATATCCTTATACATATTCCTCCTATTCTAGCACTATTGACAACTTTTCTTTCCTGCCACACATGCTTTCAAGCTTCAAAGCCTTGCTGTGGCTGCCTTCACTTCCATTCTTGGCTTTCTTACAAGTTCCTGCTTATTCTCTGCAAAGTTTCTCAGGTCTAGTCTGGTGAGACAGAACACATGTACAAGTCATTCAAGCAGATTTATTATTCATAGATAAGCAACAAGGATAATCAGAAACCTCAGATCCAAACCAGCTGGTCCCACAAAATGCAGAAAAGC
Source organism: Octodon degus (assembly GCF_000260255.1). Lineage (NCBI taxonomy): Eukaryota > Metazoa > Chordata > Mammalia > Rodentia > Octodontidae > Octodon > Octodon degus. Next base: position 7,049,077 of record NW_004524726.1, read on the forward strand.
TGCTCAGGGTAGATGGAGTCACACCTTGCAGTACCTCGTGTCACACCTGAGCTAAGGGACCTAAAAGTGTTCTATTCTGTCTTTACTTTTAGCAGCACTCAGCTTACTGAGCTTAAGCAGTGCAGAACATCCTGTTCTTAGAGTAAGAAGGGTATAGAACAGATTGTTATAGATATTTTTTCTTTAATCTCAGGACGCTGTACTTAGTATATTTTTTCCTAAGAATTGTAAGAGAGAAGAGCTACACTAGCCAAGGACATTTCAGGGCCAGTCCTCCTGTGTTATCAAAAATTGTGCTTATTTCAATTTTGCTTTGAAACTTTCTATTATACCATTTTCCAGTAAACTAATTCCTGATCATTCATACTTATTTGTGTATTGCCATGTAATGTTATCAGAAGTATAGTAACATGAAACACCACATTTATTTTATCAGTTTCTATCACTCTGACATTTGGTCAGGTTTTTCTGAGTTCTCTGCTTTAAGAACACATAATGCCACAACTGAGTTGTAAATCAGATTCACATTGACCTTATTGTAGAGAATCATCTGCTTGTGTTGCTATGTTTGCTAGTATCTTTCTGGTCTCTAAATGCTGTTAAATCAAGAGCCTCAGTTTCTTGCTAATTGTTGACCAAAAGTCACCTTCAGTTGCTTGTTCTGTTGATATTGCCATAAGCCCGATCACATGTTAGCTGTATCAAATCAGCAAAGAACATCCAAATACAGAAAAAAGAATTCTGTAGAATATTATTGAAATTGCAATTTCTTCTATTATTTTTCTGAATGTTTATGCCTTCAAAATTCATATATTGAAACCCCATCCACGTAAGGTAGTAATCAAGTTTAAATGAAGTTATAAGGATAGAATCTGATCCTATAGAATTAAGGCCCTTAATAAAAACAGATGCCAGAGCACATAGAGTAACAGTTCATCCCTCATCTTTCTGGATAAATTGGGTAAAGGCAGAAAAGACTATCCTATGGCCTTCATAGGATGGAAAAGAGCCCTCTTCCTACATCCACTTCAGCCAGAACTTTGTTAGTGGAATTCCCAGCCTACAGAAATGTAAAAGATTGACTCCTTGTCTTTTAACAGCAGCCTGACTGAGCTAACAATGTCACCTTTACGATTCTGCTTTGGATCAAAGCAAGTCATAGTCTCACCTTACAGGAGGGATTTACACAAGACATGTGTGCCGGGAAATGTAAGTCTGGCAACCAGTATTTCTTTTTTTTCTCTGTGTTTCTCTAGTAGCATATATTTCAGGGTCTGTGTAGTAATCATTGAGAACTTTCACATATATTCTCATTATATTTCTTGGAACCTGGTAAGTTTGTATTTGTGGAGACTGTTTGAAGTTGGTTGTGGTTGTAGCTTGCTTTGACTAAGAAGTGTCACTAGGAGTTATTGGGCTACTTCTGAGTGGAGCTTTAAAACCTGGAAAGTGATTCACTTTGGTCTTCTTGTCTTGGGAAGCACCATGAGCCACATGTGTGAAAGCTTCATTTCAAACTATTGGGCATGGAGAATCAAGAGTAAATTTTTTTTTAGAAAAACAGTAATAAAATACTTAATATTTTTGTTACTCCAACATGCTTTTTAAATCTTATGTATCCATTTAATTCTAAGATATGTGGAAATTAAAACTACAGTATACTATTCATTTACACAATTCTTACTGTTTGGCATGTCAGTCCATTAACATTTATCAAACTAATAATTATACAAATAAGTGAATCTGGTTTCTTCTATACCTGTTACATTTTTGAAATGTAGTATACATTTCATAATTAAGAAACTATGGTGAGTATTTTTCTTGATGATTTTATGCTCTTTTTTAATGCATTTCAAAAATTAGCCACTTGTCTTCCTCAATTATATTCCAAATATTTTACTTTACTATTAAAATATATTTATGTGGATTTATATGGCAAGATTTCTGTTTATTCAAATTCTTCAAGTTTGAATTTTTCCTCTTACTCTCATATCCACCCTTCACTACCTTATTTTAACACAGCTGTTCAATTTGCTTATGACTTCAAATTCTTTAAACTCTTCCTAACTTAACTGTGTAATTATCATAATATAAAAAAATTCAAATATCGAGGTCTGGCTAAATAGCTCAGTGTATTAAAGAACCTGCAAGCAGGTGCAGGGGTCAGAAGTTTAATCCCAGGGCCTGCCATGCTGGCCCCACTCCCATGGGGTGCAATTGAGACTGGGCGTGGTGGTGTGTGCCTATAATCCCAGCTCTTGGGGGGCTGTAAACAGGCAAATCACTATGAGTCTGATCTAGTAGTAAGACCCTGAACACCCTATAGTCCTTCCCTAAAATACAAAAACAAAGAAAAGAAAAAAGAAAGAAAAGAAAAGAAATCCAAACATCACTATTGCAGAGGGTTTTCCAAGGACAGCTCAACCAGAAAGCATAGTATACTGTCTCTACATCTTGCAATTTCTAAGCTACTCCTTCTTCTACAAACATGTTGGTA
>NW_004524726.1:7053031-7063630 GCF_000260255.1 Octodon degus
CTATTATTTCAGAGATATCTGGTGTGTGATTTCCAGTTTCCTCAGTGCTAGTGTCTTGTGCATTTGTACTGGGTAGACTCGGGACCTGAGACTGCATTTTGTTCTTTCTCTTTGTCATTTTGTATACCACTGTCTTCTGACCTTTGGTGTAGAGCTTAGATAGAGTTATTACCTTTGCACAAGGTCCGGATCTAGGAAGTTCGGATTCCTCCAGGTGGGTGTTGCTTGGATCTGGCTGCTGTGCTGGTTTCACTTTTCATGGATACTCAAAGGTAGATTTAAATGGAGTAACTCTTGACTGGCACACCTGGAGGTCAGTTTACATTTTTACTCATCTACAAAATGTTTTTGTTATAATATAAATAATTAAACAATAGCAGGCTATATATAGTTTTATAAGTCAGTACTACTTACATGTATGTCTGAATAGCCAGTACTATTTTATATATTTTATAGATGGTTCTGGCTTTTAAAATACAATTTAAAGGTATCTTGACATTCCTAAGGTTTTCTAAAACTGGGAGAAATTTTAGTAATGCTGGAGAAGTTAAATTTTGATTTAAGAACTTTTAATGATAACTGTGGACAATTTATTTAATTTCTCTGAGCGTCAGTTGCTCATAAACTAAAAAGAAGGAATTGATATTAGATATGTCACTAGCATGTATAAGTTAAATGAGATAATACTCTTGTACACCTTTTGAACTGTCCAGTCTCTTGCAATACTAAAGTGATATAACTCAACATCAAAATATGCTATAGAAAAGAAATGTCTCCTGAATGCATGTATTTTATTGTCATTGTTTTAAAACATGTGTATTTTCTGTCATCTTTTCTTGTTGGTGAATGGAAGATAGATGTAGCAGACAATGGCAATGTTTGTCCCAAAATTTTGAAGACCTGCAGATAGAATTGTAAGAAAGTATGTGCAGAAAACAAAATGTGACAAGATAATTATACGCTATCTAATACTGGCTTCAAGAATGTGTCAGAAAAAAGCTAAGGAAAATAGGATTCCAAGTTCAGAGAGGTGGTTATCTGAATGCTACTGTGTGAAGAAATTGTATGGAAATAGCTACTTTGTGCTAAAATTCGATCCCACAAATGTTACAGAGGTTAGAGACTCATAGTCAGTGTTGTTACAGAGCAGTTTTATTTCTTTGTAGCCTAGAAGACTATCTGTATATCTCTGATCACTCTAAAGCTCATAAAAAATGCTAACATATCCAATTTTAAGTCTCCTAAGCTTTTTCCAGTTATAAACGAAACCAATTCTAACTTTGTTTCAAGGGCTAGATAAATTATCTATGCTATAAAAAAGAATTTTAGAATAAATTGCTAAATCACTTGCTGATGTGAGAGAACTGCAAGTGGAATGTTTTATTTTGATACATTTTCATTATATCCAAGAAATAAAACCTGCTTAATGATGCAACCTACTATTTCATACTGTCAAGAACTTTGAAGGGTCTTTTGTGTTAAGTTTTGCATAGTTTTCTTTTAAAAAAGTAAAGAGGTTAAATTTAGGGAAAGTTAAAACTAATATTGTAATTTATATGCTTTATGCACACATTTATATGTGTCACATATCCCAGTTTAAAAAATGGTACAGTTATTTTAAAATATCATACTTTTTTAATGCATTTTTGATATTTTGATTTAAAATAATGTATAGGCTACTGACCAGATAGGAATAATTCTCAGATATCTTGTTTACTTTTTAGGGAACTATAAATTAATTATATAATACATGCACACTAGAGATAAAGAATATTTATGGAAATGTAGCAAATAACTTATATGGTAATCAATATCAGTCTAGGAGGTATTCATATTTCATAATATATTATATGAATTCGTAATTGATAATTAGGAGTTTTTATAATTTTATAAAGCTATTTTAAAGGTATCAAAGTTCCCCAAATTTAGGTAAGTCCTGTGCCCTATAATATTATGCTAGTAGTAACAATGATACTGATTTCCATTATGTAAGTGAAATAATGTGAAACAATAAGTTGTGAGACAAGCACACTAAGTTTTGCTTCATCACTGTATGATTCTGGGGAAAATGTAACTGGCTATTTTTTCTTCAACTGCAAATCAGTGATGTTATTTATGCATCTCTTTGTCCAGTTATTGCTCTAAAATGCCATCCATTTTTTTTCTTTTTATATTTAGTACGGGTCTCCAGGGTCTCACTACTTAGATTGGACTCAGTGATTCCCTGTTTTCAGCCTCCCAAGTGCTGGGATAACAGGTGCGCCCTGCCACACCCAGTCTCATTCACCATCTCAGTGCCCCCGGGGTTTGGGGCCCTTATGGCACGCACTCAGGGGATTGAACCCCGGCTGCTGAGCTCTGCCTAAGCAGGCATTTTAGTCTGTTGAGCTATTTGGCCAGCCCTACATCAATATTTTGGTAATAATGGGCCATAGAATACTTTAAGATCATATATGTACGAAAGGTGCCAAAAACATATCTCTTTTGGTCACTGTTTATTGTAATGGAAGATATTATGTAACTTAGCTGTAAAGAGGAGCATATAAAAGGTAATGTAAACACAAACACAGGAGCAATTCACCCTTAAATTAAGAAATTCCGGAAAAAGACTTAATCCTTGGCAATCAACAAACCTGCAGAATTTCAGTAGTGCTAATATCAACAGACAACCAGTACAGTTCACAGACACCTCACACACACAGGTGTTCAACTGAGGAGATTTGACTTAAATTTTTTATTTTTCTCATAATGCAAAAATTTTTACTTTACATTTTGGTGGAAATTATATTCTAGAACTTTAATTTTGAACTCCCTAGGCTAGGGTCTGTGGTATAATACCCTTCTTTCAAGATTCTACACAGTAGCATAGATTTACAGTTCCCAGTCAGCTGAGGAATAGGGGCCAATTGAATCCAGCACTCCATTGAGTACTGTATTCCTGTTATAATGTTCAATGGGTTATGTGTACCTTTTATGTGTATTTTTAACTTATCATGTGTCTATTGGGATACAGCCCATAAGTCAAAGAACATGTGTGCATACACGTACATATGTAGGTATGTGTGTGCAATGTACACACTAAAATGTTGCTTCCATAAACATAATGTATTGATAATTCTCACCTATTGTGCACAAGTTAAACATTTAATTAAAATATTATTTGATAATACATATCAAATGCAGAAGAAGGCATCGTGCATTCATTAATTTTTATTTTGAACATCTAAAGTATTTCAGTATGGTTATAAGCACTACAGAAGATACCAAAATAACTCATTAAATTATGAAAGTCATTGAAAGTGTCTCTAGAGAAATTACACTTTGAGAGTCAGAAGTATTTAGGGTCTCTTCAATTATATTAAACAGTAAGTCACCTCTGGAGTAACTACAGAGAAATTTAGCAATGTTAAAGAATTGGGATAATTGTAGGTGCATGTGAGATACTTAAAACCCATTGAGCATTAATAATGATCATTGAGATAATTATTATTTCATATACTACTTCATTATCTATAATTCAATGCATAAAACAGGCATTTGAAAAATGAAAGATGGAAGTGGAAGTGGCACTGAGGTTATGTCAAAATTTAGCCTTCGTGCTCCTCATTACTGCACCCTTGCAGCACTGCTCACTCTTCAGTACTGACATTTCCTATGCAATTTATACTCTACTCTATTCTTAAGATTTATTTCTAAAAGGCCTTGCATGAATCCACATAAATTTGGTCTTTTGAGGAGCCAGTCAGGTTGAGGAAGGCAGTTAACAGGATAAATGCCATGTGGGAAGTTTAGAAGGCATTGTCCCTGAGAATAAATAATTTTTTAATTTATGAGTGTAACCATGCTTTTCACTGAAGGTTAACTTTTCTCTAGCTCACACCTTTGCAGACCTAGTTAAAATTTAGAAAGATGTGTTGACGACAAGTGTTTTCCATTAGCAGAGATCAAGTGCTGTCTTTCTATTCTACCTTCCCCAAAACTTTTTCTTTCTTATTTTCTTGATTGAAAAAATACTAAAGCAGATATAAGAATTCTTCTGTTTCAAAAGTCTATTACTGAGCTGAGTGGGTCTCAATACCTTGTGCCATATTTTTTTTTTGTTAGAGTAGTGCCTAGCAGATGTATGTGAGGTCATTGTTTTCATAAACTTATGCCTTACCACCCAAATAAATGTATTGAATTTCTTGCCTAAAAAATTAAGTAAAAAGGGGCTGGAGAGATAGTTCAGTTGAATAAGCGTTTGCCTGGCAAGTGCAAGGGCCTGAGTTCAATCTTTGTTTCCGCAAAACAAAACAAAACAAAACAAAACAAAAATAAAATACAAGAGACTTCCAGAAACAAGAGCTAGCATATTTAGGGTTCTGTGTCCTTTATGGAGATTCAAGTAACACTATTATAAGAATCTGTCCACACAACCAAATAGGAATGACTAAAGTATCAATATTTTTGTCTGCATAATCTCTCTTCTGTAAATTTATCAGTTATTTTATGAGTTTAAATCTATTTCCCTAATTTAAATAAGTATTCATTTTTATGACTCCAAAAAAAAGAAATCTTAGGTTATTAGAGAATAAAGAGCCATAATTTTTATTACTGTGAACTTGTTTTATAAACATATATGTATATATAAATATGTATATAAATACACAAATACATTTATTTATTTATTTATTTTTTGTGCCAAGGATTGAACTGAGGACCTTGCACTTGCCAGGTAGGTCTTTATGCCACTGAGCTATCTCCCCAGTTGGATATGTGCCTTTACGTACCTTTTTCTGTCTTTTTATTCTCCAAATTACATATTTTATGCAAATTGAGTATTGTATTTTTCTTAAAAACATAATTCTTTTTCTCAGTAATGATTAAACGGACAAGCTCATTTTATTTTTAAAGTCCTTTTTTATGGTGATACCTTGTTAAAACACACAAATTTTTCATAATGTTGAAAAAGATGATTCCTGTCTTGTTTAGTATTTCTATTATATTTATAGTATTTGATAAGAAATGCTACTAAAAGGTTCTAACTTCAGCTCACCAAGCTAGTTAGTCTAGTAGAAGCATAAATAAATGAGTAGATGCAGTCCCACTCATGTCACTGCGTTAGCTGGCAAACGTAGAGTTATTGTACACTAAGTCTACCACTGTGCCTAGTGCTGTGTGCTTGTAATCTCAGCACGCTGGAGTCTCAGGAGGATCCTTTTGAGTTTGAGGTCAGTCAGGCATTTAAGTCAACCTGAAGTATATAAAGTTATCCTGTGTCAAAAACAAGAATCATCACTAAATTTACATAAGTTTGTTGTATTATTTCACAGAAATATAAAGAGTAAAGAAGAGATATATTTAAAATGGAAATATATTTTTCATATTTATTGAGAGTCTTTCCTTTTGGTCTTTTAATATTTTTAGCATGCATTTTCAGTACACGCAGTTTACAGTCATCTTGGGCACATGTCTGTAATATATCTTGTCAACCTGTGTGGGGGGACGTCTGTAATACAATTTGCTCTTAAAAAAATTTGCTCTCAAAAAAAAATCATTTCCTCTATCCCCCTTCCCTCCATCCTGTAATTTCTATTTCACCATTTACATTCTGATTGATATTATTAATCTTTCCTCATGCTATTGAGATAACATGTTACACTAATTAAGTCTATTAAGCTCCCGTACGTGCGTATCTTTACTTGCTTCTCCTTCTTTTCCCCCTTCTCTCCTCTCCCTTGGCTGTCTGTGTCTGTTCCTATTGCAAGCAATCTACATGTGTGTCTCCTGTCCATACTCTGTCTCTTCGTTGTTTACCAAGTTCCTCCCAACCTTAGAATTTTCACCCAATTCCTTGACTATCTTTGAAATTATTTGACAGTTTCCCTGTATTTCAAGGTTTTAGCTTAGCCAGTCCTTGATGCTTCATCTTGAATGTTATTCTGCAGGAGAGCCTTTCCTAACTCTTCAATTTGAATGAAGTCTTCTTTTTATTGGCTTTAATGTCTTTCTGTACTTTAGTTCCAAAGCAAGTACTGTCTTTGTAGTTAAGCAATTATAGGTAAACCATGTGTTTAAAGAAAAGTACCTCTGTAAACTCAGAGAAATGTGTATAATGGCACACAGTGGGTGTTGCACAAATTTTGTCTTACTATGATATTATGATATATACAGTGATAAAGTATTAAAATAGTTTTCAAGAGGTCGAAGATTCTCCAAGTTCCAGAAAAAAAATAAATGTTTCTAAAGAAGGAAAAGAAATCAAGAGATGAGTGGATCAGGGAGTCAGGGAAGAGAAAGGGAAAGATTAAAGAAGTCAACCTATGTTATGTGCATTTACCCACTGTCTGCAAGACATGTATGTATTATGTACTATAAACATCTACACACTAATGAAAAAGAAAGTAAAATGTATTACTGAGTTTCAGTGAAATACTAGGAAGGTACATAATTTATTCTTAACTAGGATCTAATAGTGTACAGGTAATTTTGAAGCCAGGAGGCATCTTTAACCCTAATTGGTTTTATTTCCTAATACTGTATAAGCATTTAAAAATTTGGTATTGTCTTAGGTTGGTTTCTTCAAAAGCAGATTCTGAGACACAAATATTTATACAAATGATTCATTATGCAACTGCTCCAAGGCAAACTTAATGAAAAAGTAGAAAAAGCAGAAAAAAGGAAAGAATTCAAGGAATAAGTCAGAAACACAATTTCAGACAAAATGTATCATTTATCCTGAGATGGCAGGAAAACTCTAAATTTTGGCATGGTTGCTGCCTCAGAAGAAAACAAGTAAACAGGGTCTTGATTTTTTACTATCACGTCAGTGTTTGGCTCCTGGCTGCTAGGACTTCATCTCCTGAGTAATTTTGATCCTCTTTGGGATCTAAAAGGCCAGAAAGAGTTCCTTAGACTCACAGCTGTGGGCTGTGGGGAAGTAAAGCCAGGTGAATTAAATCAGGAAAACAAAGTTGAATGTGAAAGGAAGTGAATTCAACACTAAATGCTTTTTATTACATTGAAATTGATAGAATGGTACCTTTGCATTTATAGGTAGAAATCTAAAACATTTTGAGGACAGTCTTTTCTCCTAATTATATCTTTATAAGTGATGAGGCAGGATTTTTAAAATTTTATTATAATTATTTTGTTTTCTGTATTTTAGGGAAGGGTCTACAGGGAGTTCATGGTCTCACTTCTATATTGGACTTGTTCTTCTGTTTACAGCCTCCCAAGTGCTGGGATTAGAGGTGTGTCGCACCATGCCCTGTCTCAATCAATATCTCACTGTGCCCCAGGGGAGGGGGTTGGCATTGAAGACCAGGGGATCAAACCCCCAGCCCCTGTGCCTGCTTGCAGATGCTTTAATCTGCTGAACTATTTAGATGGCCCTATAATTTTTTAATATTTATTTATTTGGTACAGGGTCTCACTATGCAACACAGACTCCTAGTGATCTTCCTGTCTCAACCTCCCCAGTACTGGGATTACAGGTGTGCACCAGTCCTCATAGTTTTGGTGACCAGCACAGGGCACCCGGGGTTCTGAGCCAGTAGGACATGGGGCACCAGGATTTGAACCAGGGTCCTTGTGCTTGCCAGGAAGGCCCTCAGACCACCAAGATAGCTTTCCAGTCCCTTTTTTAATTTATTTTTTTCTTTGAGGAACTAGGGATTGAGCTCAGGCTATTGCACTTGCCAGAGAAGTGCATATTCCACTGAGCCATCTCCCCAGCCCCTTACTTTTTTAATTTTAAAGAGGAAAATAAAAACAAAAAAACAAAGCAATAAAGGATAAGCCAAGTAGCTCAGCAGACTAAAGCACCTGTAAGCAGGCTCAGGGGCAAGGGGTTCGATCCCCAGGCCTGCCATGCTGACCCTGTCCTGGGGGTTGCTGAGATGGTGATTGAGACTGGACATGGTGGCACACACCTGTAATCCCCGCTCTTGGAAGGCTGTAAACAGGTGGGTCACTATGAGTGTGATCTAGTAGTGAGACCCTGAACACTCTGTAGACTCTTCCCTAAAATAAAAAAAAAAGAAACAAAGAAATAAAGCAACATAAAAAATACAAATGGGACAGAATTTCGCTACAAGAATAGAAAATTGACAGTTATTGTTATGTTATATATTGTTATAAAAAGTAAAACTAGGATTATAAGTCCCATTCAACCCAGTTATTCCCCTTCTGAGTATGTTTCCAGAAGAAATGATGACATGATATCAGTCATATACATGCACCCATGTATTTAGCAGCACAATTTGTTATAGCTAAATCTTGGAAATAACCCAAATGCCCATTATCCAAGAAATAGTTAAAAAAAGATGTGGTACTTTATACAATGGAATGTCACTCAACTATAAAGAAAGATAAATGAGGCCTTAATAGGTAAATAGATGCAACTAGTGGCTACACTCACAAGTGAAATAAATCAAACCCACGTGTGTAAACATTGTATTGTCTCCCTAAACTAAGAACCTGAAAGAATAAATAAAATCTGAAAGGTACAATAGTATAGTAATACAGAAAGAATGTGAACATAAAGAATAAACAATGTAGATGAGGAAAGAAGTAAAGATAGGAAAAAATGAAGGGGGAAAACAATGTAAATAAATATGCAGGATACCTGAGATGATTGTACTACTAATTTATATCGGTTTTTTAAAAAGTAACAGCTAATGTTTAAAATTTTTATTTTGACTAACTCTACATGCTAACATCTGAAATTTGAGCAAATATGTTGAGGACTGCAATATGAAATGTAACAACGCTAGTTGAACACTTTTCATATTGTTCTTTTGAGTGTGCACCATCTCTAATGTCTTATCTGTTATTATTATACTCTCTTGAAAATAAATTAAAAATAAAAAAATAAAAGGAACAAGAAAAGTGTAAAGTTTATTGAAAGAAAGAGTTAATGTTTAGTTGTTTGATCAATCTTGCATACCTTTATCTCATAATGTGTTTGTTTGTTTTGTTTGTTTTTGGTGGAAGCAGGCATGGAACCCAGGACACTACACTTGTCAGGCAATGCTTATTCTACTGAACTATTTCCCCAGCCCTTTATCTAGTAATGTCAATAATAAATTTGATGATAGGAATTGAATTTTGAGCTTCTATTTATTTCCATGATACCTACTTTTTCTTTTTTAGAATATTTAGTCAGTTGATGCATAGCCTTATATCGGGACAAGAAGATTGACGTTAATTAACCATCACATTAAAATAAAACTCTCTTAAAAATGGTGTTTCTTTAGTCTGATGATTAAAAGTTTAGGCCTATGAGCACAGTTTTGAATTATATATGATATCCTAATTCTCTTATCTATATTTCATCATGTGTATCATGTCGTTCCAACACAAATATATTAAAAATGAATTTTTAATAAATTATGAGATAGAAAATTATATAATAAAATTTTATTAATCAAGACTTACTTAAACTATTTATTATATGATAATGTTACATCTTAATAGTACTTTCAAGAGAAGTCAAATTTTTATCAGTTTTAACACTTGCACATATTTAGTTGTATCCTGCTCTTCACTTAAGCACATTAAGACTTAGGAAGTTCTAAAATGACTGCATTTGACACTGTGTTGTTTCTGATATTATTGATCTTTTTCTCATCTTTCTACTTTTGAAACCTATTTACAATATCTTCCAAGGTTGGATAGCAAATTTACTGTTTCATGGTATTTCTGTTATAGTTAGGCCATGGGGTTTTATTTGTATCTTTCATAATCCTTTACAAGTTCTGCTTACACATATTCTTTTTCCCCATTGTTATCTTTAGAATAAAGCAAGGCTAAGCATGTGTTTATTATTGCCCTATTCCCAGATGCTTTGTGTTGTTTCCATACTATAACTGAATTAATTATACTTTTTCTTTTATGATTAGCATAAAATTATGACATTGAAAACTTGTTCTTTCCTTTTAATAACCTTAAAATAGTCCTTTGTTGGTATAGAAAGGTGGTACAAAGAGGACCAAGCTAATTGTCATGCAACTAAATTTATTTTATGTTTCTTTTTGCTGCTGTAATAATGACAGACTTTGGTGTTTCATTGTATTTGAAAATTAAAGTCTTCTAAAACTTAATAGTTGTAAAATGTTATTCCAAACTAGGATTCTATTTATAATCCTTTTTTATTTAAGAGATCAACAAAAATCAAGTGATATGAAAGATCTTTATACGCATGATTATCTTAGTTTATAAAGTTAGAATGTGAAAGAGTAAATTGATGTAGCAAAATAATATGAATGAACACAGAGTTATTCTTCAGATATAATTGTTTAAGATAAAATTTCAATGTTGATCAATGCAAATATTGAAATGTAATGCAAACAGTTGTTCAAAATATGTTTAAAGTTTTCCCCAAATTAATATTAGATTAATGGATTTCTTTATTTTTTATTTTTTCCCATAATTTTATTGATAAAGAAATAGCAATGAGACAGTTGGAAATCAAATAGGAAGGAGAGTGTCAATAATTACCACACTGCATACATTCTTCCTAGTGCTTAATTGCTGTACAAGATGCGGACTTGAGATCCTATTTACAAACACCATTAGAACAAATCATTCTATTCATTAAGAGAATTTAACTATATA
>NW_004524726.1:7064681-7066235 GCF_000260255.1 Octodon degus
ATAAGTCCAAAAATCTCACTGTATACAACCTTGAAGCACAACAGTCCCACAATATTCCTTTTCCTGTCTATTGTTTTCATTCACCACCCCCATCTTATTGAACAACCACCTACCCGAGAAACATCATAGCAGCAACTGGCATGTCATGACAAACAGCCCATATTCAGAAGACCAGAATGACAGGCACTCCAAGCATGAAACTACTATTACATATTACCATCTGCAGTGCAGTAGCTCAGTTCACAGGTATCAGCATATATAGTTAGTCAGGTTGAGAATCTTTCCAATTTTCTTCTAGATTAAAAAATCTTCTGAAGATTCTCAGGAACTTTGCCTTGCCCATCTTCTACATATAACTGTATGGCTTGAATTATTCCTGTTTCCTAGCTCTTCTCCTTTCATACTCTTGATTAGTTAGTCCTTGAGATCCTGCTTTCCTTTTACTTGTATTAAACCTTTCTATTTGTATTTCTTCTTTTGAGTTCTTACACTAGGGAGACTATGCAATATTTAAACATGTGTGTCTGGTTTATTTCACTTATAAGTATATGTTCAAGTGGCATTCATGCAATATAAAGGCTTCGAGTTTATTATTCTTAATAGCTGAATAATACTCCATTGTGTAAAAATGCCACATTTTTTTCAACCATTCCTCAAGTGATGGGCATCTTGATTGTTTCTAAGACTTGGCTATCACAAATTGTGCTGCTATAAACATAGGCACACACACATCACTATGATATGATGTTTTCAGATCCTCTGGGAAAATTCCAGTAGAGGAATAGCTGGTTTAAATGGGATTTTCAGTCCAAATTTTCTAAGAAGTCTCCATACTGATTTCCATAATAGTTGCACCAATCTACCAGCAGTGGAGAAGGGTTCCTTTTTCCCCACAGCCTCTCCAGCGTTTGTTATTGGGTGATTTCTTTATGATAGTCATTCTTTCTGGGGTGAGATGATATCTCAACATTGTTTTAATTAGCATTTCATGGATGGCTAGGGATGTGGAGCATTTTTATGTATTTATTCACTTCTTTAATTTCTTCCTCTGAGAAGTGCGTGTTCATCTCGGATGCCCATTTCTGGATTGGGTCTTTATTTTTTGGGACCCTAGTGTTTTTTAGTTCTTATAGATTCCAGAGAGCAGACCTTTGTCTGAGTACTTATTTGTCATGATTTTTCCAAATTTGTGGGTTGCCTTTTTACTTTATTGGTAATTTCTTTTGAAGTGAAAAAACTTCTCAGTAAGAAAAGATCCAACTTGTTAAATCTTTCACCAGTTTCCCGTGCAATTTGATTTTTGTCCATGAACTCTTTGCCTACCCCTATGTCTTCAAGTGTTCCACCTACTTTCTTTTCCAGGAGATTTAGTGTCTCTGCTTTAATGTTTAGATCTGTAATCCATTTTGACTTTAGTTTAGTGCATGATGATAGACCTGGGTCAAGTTTGAATTTCAACCATGTAGAGAGCCAGTTTTCCCAGTACCATTTGTTAAACAGGCTATCTTTCTTCCAGTGAGTATGTTTGGCCCCTTTATCAAAGACAAGGTGGCT
>NW_004524726.1:7084307-7086174 GCF_000260255.1 Octodon degus
TTTGGAGGAGCTCCAATCTTCACTGTGGAGCACCAGTCTTTACAGTCAGCCCAGAAGGAAGAGAGAGGCTTGATGGATGCCGCAGCTGCTGCTCCTCCTCTGCTCTTCATTGTTTTCTGCCACATGAATTGCTGTCTTTTGCCTTGTAGCCAGCTGAATATGGGCTGAACCCTCCAGTAACTGTGAGCTAAGTAAACCTTTCCTTCCTTCATTTTGGGTGGCAGGTATTTGTCCCAGCAACAAGTAAAAGGTAACTAAGACAACATGATATTCTACTTTGAAATCCCAAAACAACCCCATGAACAAGCTACTAGAATTAATACACAAATTCAGTAGCATAGCGGGATACAAGTCAATACCCAAAAATTAATAGCATTCTTCTACACAGATAACAAACACACTGAGAAATTAGAGAAACAATGCCTTTTATAAAAGCACCATAGAAAATGAAATACTTCAGAAATAAAATAAAAAAGAAGTAAACGATCTTTTCAATGAAAATTACAATGCTCTGAAAAAAGAGATCATAGCGGATTTCAGAAAATGGAATGATATTCCTCATTCCTAGATAATAAGAACCAACATTTTGAAAATGGCCATACTCCCAAAATTGTTGTCAAGATTTAATGCAATCTTTATCAAAATACCACCAACATACCTCACAGATCTAGAGAAATAATTCCTAAAATTTATTTGGAACCAGAAAAGACCTAGAATACAAAGGCAATCCTGGGCAACAAAGGCAAGGAAGGAGGCATCACATTTCCAGACTTAAAATTATACCACACAGCTACAGTGATAAAATCAGCATGGTATTGCCAAGAAAGCAGACCTGAGTATCAATTGAATAGATTAGAAGAGGCAGATACAACTACAAACATACTCAGCCATCTTATCTTTGACAAAGGGGCCAAACATGCTTACTGGAAGAAAGATAACATATTTAACAAATGGTGCTGGAAAAACTGGCTCTCTACATGCTGAAAACTCAAACTTGACCCAGGTCTATCACCATGCACTGAACTAAAGTCAAAATGGATTACAGTTCTAAACATTAAAAGAAAAACACTAAATCTTCTAGAAGAGAAAGTAGGTGGAAATCTTGAAGATATAGGTGTATGCAAACAGTTCATGAACAGAAATCAAACTTCAAGTGAAATACTTGAAATAATCAATAACAGGGACCTCCTCTTATTGACATGTTCTTGCATGCCAAAAGAAATTACCAGTTGAGTGAAAAGGCAACCCACAAATTTGGAAAAAAACTTAGCTAGTAAGCACACAGCCAAAGGTCTTCTCTGTAGAATTTATTAAAGAGCTAAAAAAATCAGGCCCCCAAAATTTAAAGACCCAGAAATGGGCATCCGAGACAAACACACTTTCCTTCTCAGAGGAAGAAATATGACAAGAAAATAAATGCATGATAAAATGCTCCACATCACTATTTGTGAAATGCAAATTAAAACAACACTGAGATGCCATCTCATCCCAGAGAGAGTGTCTATCATAAAGAAATCCATCAACAGCAAATGTTGAGCAGGCTGCGGGGGGGAAAGGAAACTTCTCCACTGCTGGAGGGAATGTAGACTGGTGCACCCATTATGGAAATCAGTGTGGAGACTCCTAAAAACACTGGAACTGGAAATCCCAGTCAATCAGGCTATCTCTTTTCTGGGAATTTTCTGAAAAGAACTGAAAACATGATATCATAGTGTGATACAAGTGCCTATGTTTATAGCAGCACAAGTTGTGATAGTCGTATCTTGCAAACAACCAAAATGATGGTCACTTGAGGAATGGATGAAAAATTTGTGATGTTTTTATACAATGGAGTATTACTGAGCTATAAAGAATGATAATCATGAAG
>NW_004524726.1:7087098-7088281 GCF_000260255.1 Octodon degus
CTTTCACAGAGAGCAAATTCATCAAGCAATGGCCGTGACTCATCCATGTGGCTGACACTAACAAAGATCTTCAAGGTGCTGTGCATGATTTCAGGTTAAATCCTGAGGGGATTTGACTGACCTTGTCAGATACAAAAGTTACATTTTTAGTTTTGTATGCCTTGCTTTAAGTTGGTCTTAGCCATCCAGCAGAAAATTATAACCACATGTTACTAAACAGTAATGCCGTATTAACATTCTGAGCTCTAAAAGGCTCAAGTCAACAACTTCAGACAATCGCCAGTTCTGCTGATAACCCAGTACTATTATGGAATATTGGACTATATTGGGTTATTTTACTGAATTCTAGCACTTACAATATTTGAAATAGTATCAATTATGAAAAGGTCCTTTTAAGACTTCTCCAAATACATCTTCTCTAACTGCAGTGGACCTCCCATCTTTGACAAAACAAATCAAAAAAGTGGGATATAAATAAAGGACCATTTTGTAGTTAAAACATATATGGTAGGATAGATATACTTCTACTTTCTCTTAGTTCAATGAGAAGTTTTGTACTAATATTGTTTAGAGAAGATATCATGTCTGCATTTTGTACTATGAATATCTACTATGAAGACAACAATAAGCAATGAATTAATTAGTCCTGCTAACCTGTTTTGAAACTATTTCATTCCTATTTTTTCTCATTAAAATGAATTTAAAAAAATTAAAAAATCAAATTTGTCTTATCTAGTTGCCTGCCCCAACATTTGGTACATGCATAATTTTGATGTTATCTCTTCTTCAATTTTTTCCCTAACCAGTATGTAGTGACCTTCTTTAGCTCTTTTGATCATTCTTGGTTTGACATTCAGAGAACTGGCAAATATGATAGCCGTCCCTGCTAACTATCTATCTGTAGGTTAGATAGTTTATTACCTAAGCTCTTGGAGCATGTAATATTGTTTTCCGTTCTTTGACTTTGGGCCTATGAATTTCTTCTTTGTTTTAAATGTACTTGTCACGTACAACATACTGTTGGATTTTATTTTTATACACTCTACCAATGTGTTTCTTTTAATTGGTGAATTGAGTTCATTTGGATGATTATGGTTGATATGCATTGGTTTATGTTTGTCATATTATTTTCCTGCTGCTGGTTTTCTCCTGTGTTTAACTGTTTTCTGTGTTTGGCAGGTTT
>NW_004524726.1:7088626-7102143 GCF_000260255.1 Octodon degus
TCTTCTCTTTCATTCTAATTGTTTTGCCAATATTTCATGGAGTTTTTCATTTTCTATATGTCTTTGAATCTACTTCATGCATTTTACTTCTTTTCCTATATTGCTCATTTAAGGTCTCCATCATTTTTCTATTTTTATCTTTTTACCAGTGTCTTCTTTAGAAACACTTAGCAATTCTTTCATTATCATTATTATTTTTTTGAAAAATTTAAAAAAAGGGTTCCCTTAATTCCTTTTTTTTTAATGGTCAGCTCAGCTCACCCTGAGGGTGGGGCTGGCATGGCATGTGGTGCTGGGGATCGAACCAAGGTCGCTGCATGCTTGCCTGAGCTTGCCTAAACAGGTGCTTTAGACCACTGAGCTATCTCGCCAGCCCTCATTATCATTTTTTTTTAACCTGGGAGCTTATTTCCTGATCTGATTTTCTCCCTATCCTTTTATAGTTGTTTCTTCACTTCAGTTGCTATTATTTCAGATATGCCAGTTGTGTGATTTCTGATTTCTTCTATGCCAGTGTCTTATGGATTTGTTCTGGATTGGTTTGAAGCCTGAGATGGCATTTTTTTTTTTTTTTTGAGATTGCATTTTGCTCCCTCATTTTATCATTTCATATTTCTCAAAGAACTCTTTATTTTGTATACTATGATACAATTTTTGTTAAAGTTTTATTTTAGATCGCTGTACTACTGGAATCAGAATCTGTTCTTTATTTAACTCTTCTGTGTCAGATATTCTTGTCTTGTTTTGCCCCAAGATTTTCCTTCTCTGTTGAGAGTTTGGTATTGATTTCTGCTTGACACTGTCCTCCATCCTGGAGTCTACCAAGTAGACTAGTTTGTCTAAGATACCTCCTTTCACCTTCATACCGCAAGGATCTTCCAGTATTTCTCAGCTTCAGTCTGGGCTCAACTGTTCCTAGCAGTATGGCTCAACTCACAGGATCCAGCCTCATGCCTCAGTCCCTTCTCCCAGGAAAATGTCACCAAATTCTACCAACCTCGTCACACACAGAGCTACTCTGCACTGAGTTCCACTCACCCCATCCACAGGATTAGGTTTTGAATCAAATGATGCAGACTTACCTCCTCCTCCTAAAAATCTTCCTCTTTCTCCTCCTCCTCCTCGTAGTTGTTGTTTTCTTCTTCTTCTTCTTCTTCTTCTTCTTCTTCTTCTTCTTCTTCTGCTTCTGCTTCTGCTTCTGCTTCTGCTTCTGCTTCTGCTTCTGCTTCTCCTCCTTCTCCTTCTCCTTCTCCTTCTCCTTCTTCTTCTTTTCTTCTTCTTGTGTGTGTATCTTTTTGAGACAGGGCTTCACTATGCAGTTCAGGCTGGCCTGAAGCTCAATTTGTAGCCTAATATTTTTGCCTACTAGCAAGATCCTTCTGCCTCAGTCTCCTAAGTGCTGGGGTTACAGACATGCATCACATGGCCACCCATTTACATTTGTTTTAAAGAGATTGATTATAATTTGTATTGATGCATTTCACTTTTTCCTTATGTTATTAGGATATTTTAAAAATATTTTGAGTGGCTGATTTAATTAAAATATAAGATTAACCATAAGCACTTAATTAAAAAGATTTGGTAGGCTTGTAATACTGTCGTTCTAGAAGTTCTACTACTTTACTTTTCTCTTACATAATAAAAATGAATCCAAAGGCATTATATTATAGGAAAACATTAAATTATAGAAAATCTTAGTAATTCTTATACTTGGTTGTTTAGCCTATGAGTTATATAAAATTTTATTAGATTTAATAACTTTTGCAAGTGGCCTGCCTTGCTAAATATCATTTATTCTGTCCTACAAAAGTAAGTATTCTCATTTACATTATGTGTTCATTTTATTAATAGACGTTATACAAAATAGAGCTTTATACTAGCTATGCATTTTAATCTTTTCTAAATGTGGATATGACATTGAAAAAAAAGTGTTCTTAAAAGTTTTTTACATTTTAATCTATTTGAAATTTGAAAAAGCAAGTTCCTTTAAATCTGCCTTCAAGGATTCCTAAGCTCTCAGAATGCTAATCACAATTTTGAGGAATATGCAAACTCAATTTTTTAAATGTATTTAGTAATGCATAGGGCCTACGGTGTCTCATTATACTGATGGGACTCGTAATGATACTTCTGTTTTCAGCCTCCCAAGTGCTGGGATTACCAGCATGTGCCACCATGCATAGTCTCAATTGTCATCTCAGTGCACCCCAGAGGTGGGGCCAGCACAGCATGCCAGGGAATCAAAACCCCCAGCCCCTACACCTCCCTAAGCAGGTGCTTTAATCTGCTGAGCTATCTAGCTGGCCTTTCCATTTTCTAAAGGAAAGAAAACTCAGTTAACTTAATTAACTAATATAAGAAATTATTTAACAATTTAAAAAGAAATAAATCACTTAAATCTGCCAATCAAAATGCTAAATTAAGACATTTAAAAATATTAATCTAAAATTCCTGATGGACATAACTTAGAATTTTGCCACTGGCAATATTTTTACTAGGTTATTTAATTTACACTGTTACAATGTATTAAAATATCAGAGATATATAATTTTAAAAATCTAACATAAATAAAAATATTTGTGCAATTATTTAACTGAAAAATGTGGTCATTTCTTGAAAAGAGAAATCATTCTTGGAACACATTTCAGTCTTCAGTGCTTGCCTGGTGCCTCCTGTTGTGAGTGGCCAGAAAGGCTGTCTTTCCTGCTGTGACTTGAGAAGCATCAGGCTGTAATTAGAAGTTATTCCAGAGGTACACATAATGTTGAGCAGAAATTAATTTTCAAATTAATTTTCTATATTTATGAAAGATAAACTTCCCATGAGCTTTTAAATTTATTCTACAATCTGAACTTAAAAGAAATATTTCCAATATTAAAATGTGTAAGAAAATTTAAGTATATGAATAAAGTATAAAGTGTAAAAATGTTTAATCTGTAAAAGCATATGCAGGAGTGTTTTAAAATACTCATTTAAGAAACATATAATCTTACATTTTGACTTTAATATTGACCAACTTGTCTCTGAGGAAAAATAACACAGTGAGTAACACTTTCTCCTTGATCTAACATGTAACTTGACACTATATTTTGTTATCTTTATTCATCTTGGTTTTAATAATTTTGCCCACTACTATTATGGACTACTGGACTGCATTGGGAGAGTCTGATGAATTCAAGCACCTACAATATTTAAATGATAAATGGAATGCCCTTCTCTGACAAAATTAACTCAAAAAGTGGGATAGAAATGAACAACACTTTTGTATCTGTATACTCAAAATAGTTAGAATAAATATACAGCTCCTTTCTTATAATTCAGTAAATATAGAGGTTTGTTATAATAGTGTTTGAAACAGGATATCATGTCTACATCTTGTCCAATGAATAACCACTAAGACAAAAATATGCAATGTATTTATTGAAAATGTGCCAGTAATAGGTTGTGAAACTGTCTCGTTGATATTTGTTTCTCAATAAAATTATTAAAAAATAAAAAAGACAAAAATGATAATTTTGTGTCATTAGAAGAAAGAAAACATAACTATAATATTTATAAAACCAACCAGATACTTTTCTACCTAAAAAATTTACAAGCTGACTTGACTGAGAAAAATATTATTTCTATTTGTTTTAATTACATATACTTTTTTCAGTTTTTTCTTTTTAAAACTCATTAGTCACTATGTTGAATCCTTATAATTCCTCATTAATGCTTATGAAATGTTTCCACTTTAAATAACAAAAAAACCCTAATTCAATTAGTATTAGTTCTTTCAATTACGAGTTTAAAAACAGTTTATAAATTTTGTTATAAAATTTAATATGGCAAGTATAATAATACATTATAATGCCTGGAGAGAATTATTATTGATTTTCAATAAAGTTAATAATGAGAAAAAAAAGAGAAAAGAGAAAAAGAAAGGTCGTTGGGAACCTCTGCCTGGCTTGGCCTTCTAAAAGTACGGGACAGGCTGCACTGGCAATAAAACTGAGGCTCAGAGAAGCAGAGGGGTGTGTCTAACCTCAGTATGAATTGGGAGTGCAGGTTGAAGCCATAGCTGAGGTCTCCGGGTGCCCCACCAGCTTCCTTAGGCCACTGTTGCCACAGAAGTTTCTGGGGCTATGAGAGCATTGTGTATCCATCCTGTCTCCTACAAGTGGCTCGTGGAAAGTCAGTAGCCACAAGTAGCACATGTGTACTCGTAGTGTGATGAGTGCAACTGAATTTTTCTCCCATAATTTTATTGAGAAAAAAATAGCAATGAGACAGTTTCAAACCAAATTAGGACAGTTTCAATAATTAACACATTGCATATATTCTTCCTAGTGGCTAATTGCTGTACAAGATGCGGACATGATATCCTATTTACAAACACTATTAGAACAAATCTCTCTATTCATTAAGAGAATGTAACTATATATCTATTCTAACCATTTTGAATACACAGATACAAAATGGACATTCATCTGTATCCCCCTTTTTGTTTAGTTCAGTCATTTGAATATTACAGGTGTGTTAACTCAGCAAAATATTCTAAAAGACCCCGGTAGTCCCTAATAGTATTGGGTCTTCTGCTTCACTGGCAATGTCAGAAATTGTTGACCTGAGTCCCCCACAGCTCAACGTAACAGCATGGCTTTACTTCTTTTTTTTTTTCTTCTTCTTTTTTTTTTTTTTTTTGTTTTACTTTTTTTTTTTCATTTTTATACTTTTCTGCTGGATGGTTAGACCAAGATAAAGCAGGATCTCTGCAACAAGAGTTGTAGCTTTTGGTTCTGTGAAATCTCCTCAGGATTTATCCTGAGATCCTGTACATCAGATTGTAGATTCTTTGTCAGTGTCAGCCATGTGTATGAGTCATGGCCATTGCTTGGCCTATGTGTTCTCTGTGAAAGCCTGAGAGAATGTTTTCTCTTTATGGGACTCTCCTTAGGCACACTCTACATCATCGATCACTTTCCTCTGTGACCCCATAATCTCTTTGAACAGAAAATTTGGGACACAACTGGGTTACACTACAAGATTTCCTACATTCTGAGTCTTCACCAACCTTGAGAGGCTAGGGCAAAAATGTTGGCTGTACTTGCAGCCCTTCTTTTCTCTAACGTTTAGTCTGCAAATTTAGGTTGTTAATCCTGCAGAAGAGAAGCTTATTATTATTACCCTACAGAATAGGCAGTTGAGCTTAACCTCACTATCTGTCTGAATATCAAACTTCTTAGGCATAACATGGAACTGGTATTTTCCATCAAGTAATAATATGTTAAACTTTAAATCCATCTAGAATATGAAGAAAAAAATTTTAAAATTTTTTTAACATAGAAATAAACAGTTACACACTTTTACACAGAAATTTAGAAATCTAACTATATACAGCCTTGTATCAGGACAGTCTTATGACATTTTTTTTTCTTGTTTCTTGTTTTCATTTAGAACCCTCTTTTTTTTTAAACAAAGATTTACTTGAGAGATAGTATAACAGCAGCTGGTATGTCATGACAAACAGTGTAATGTAGCTTTAGAATCTGAAGAAAAAAACATATGAAGTGAAACAAATAAATTGTTTCAAAACACATATCTCATTCTTTCAATTATATATGAAATTTAAAACATAAAGCAGTAACAACATACCTGAAAAAAGTGGTTTCCACAGAATGGTTTTGGATGCATGGAACATTAATGATCAGCTAATATGAAGCTCAGGAAGACTTTTTAACATCTATTGCTCAGCATGGTGAATAAAGTCATTAACCATGCAAAATACATTTTAAATTGCTATAAAATAAAGTTTAAATATTCTCATCATAAAATATTCCAAATGATATGTTGATTGAATTAACAATTTCCTATTTATTCATAAATTGTAAGACAACTTTAACAAATATAGACAACTACATCTACCAATTTATTCTAAAATGGTGAAAAAGATCTAATGGATTTTTTCCTTATGTCTCAGTATTAGATAATTTCAAACATTTAAATGAATATTGCAATGTAATGTAGTGAATTTTTTTTAGAAAAATACTCTCCCTTAACTATGGAAGCATTTGATATTGCCACATGGGCAACAATTTCCCAGGTAGGTCCTGAGTATTCTTAGGAAAACAGATTAAGCAGAGATAGAAAAATTCTGGTGTTTAGAGATAAACACAGGTACAAATATGTAACATCTGTGGGCTACTGCAGGAAATTTAGAAGTAAAGTCAAGCAGGTGCAGCTGTGTGCTATATCTAGTACCTCTCAGTACACAAAATCTTTCTGGGTGTAACTCAGTATACACTGTCTCCAATGACATAACATTTGTAGCCATGATTGGGTAAGGAGAAAATATGTGTGCCTTATCATTCTAGATTTTGTCATTTTGTTTTGTTTTATTTTTCCTTCTTTACTTATTTTCTTACTCCATTTTTCATTTTATCTTTCTGCCTCCATTTCTTTGTCTAGAGAATTAACTGTTAAAAATTTATCTCGGGCTTTCGCGGACAGCGCATTGGCCGAGCAGTGGCTGTGGCTCATCCACATGGCTGACACTCATCCACATGGCTGATGCTGACAAAGTTTCTACAATCTGAGGTGCAGGATCTCAGGTTGAATCCTGAGGGGATTTCACTGACCTTGTCACACCCAGGGGCTGCAGCTCTTGTTGCATGGGTCCTGCTTCACCTTGGTCTTGACCATCCAGTAGAAAAGTATGAAGACGAAATATGTGAAGTGAAGCCATGCTGTTGTGTTGGGCTGTGGGGGACTCAGGTCGATAATTTCTGACATTGCCAGTTAAACAGTAGACCCAGTGCTATTATTGGCTACTGGACTCTTTTAGAATGTTTTGCTGAGTTTGCACACCTATAATATTCAAATGGTGAAACTTGGAAATAAAGGGGTATACAGATGGATGTCCATTTTGTATCTGTGTATTTAGAGTGGTTGGGATGGATATATGGTTGCATTCTCTTAATGAATGGAGTGATTTGTTCTAATAGTGTTTGTGGATGAGATCTCAGGTCCGCATCTTGTGCAGCGATTGACCACTGGGAGGAGTGTGTGCAGTGTGTTGGTTGTTGAGGCTGTCCTGCCGATTTGATTTGAGACTGTCTCATTGCTATCTGTTTGTCAGTAAAATTATGAAAAAAAATAAAAAATAAATAAAATAAAATATATACAAAGCTAAAAATTAGACCTTATGAAATAAAAGGTTCAATTCAAAAAAAAATTATCTGGACACCATTGCTTTGTTAGTAATATATTTTGAAATAAAATTATACATCAAGATATGCAGAAAACATGCAGAACGACAATTTATATACTTTGAGCCTGGGACTAAAAATCTGCATTTCTCTCAAATGGATAATAAGATACTTCTAGACTCTACATATTGGGAAATACTAACAACATAATGTGGGAAGCCATTGCCTATTCTAAGGTGGAATAGTCACTGTGAAAGTTATGAATGGGAAATTGATCTGGTGCTAGGAAAATAATTGCCTTGCATGATTTTAGTTTAAAAGCAGATTTAATTCTTTTGCCAGGAGTTTCAAAACTGTTTAATTTTTGAAAAAAGAAGGCATCCTTGAAAATAAGATGCAGTGTCCATATATTCTTGTGGAGTTGCAGATTGAAGAAAAATTTAAGAAATAGCTAATATTTGTTTTTCCCCACCCTTAGTAAGGGGCCTAGCCCTGCAGGTTGCAAGGGCAAGTACATCTGTTTCACTGGAATATCATCTTAAAGATTAGCTAAAACTTCAAAGTCTGCAATAAAATTGTATAGAAAATTTAGAGGGGTGGACTAGAGCACTTTCAAATTACAGCTAGTGGATATATCTTAGTGAAATACACAATGCATTAATCTGGACAATGGATAAGACTATGCTTATATCAAGCTGGAAAAGAGCTGTCAAGTCTTTATAAACTGTAGAAATAACTCCTTTATCACTGGAGCATTGCATTGTCTCACCACTTAACTTTCATAACTTTGTCTTCTTTTGAACTATTTAATTTCTTATTATGATGTTGAATGCTTGGCAGTGAGATGCATATAAAATGACATAATAGACCTTTTATGGGCTATTCAACTAGTGATCTTTGAACTCATATTGCTAAGTAGTCTGTGGAAAAATAAGCCATTTTGGTACAATTTTAAAAGCAATCTGCATTTCAAAACCACCTTGATGGTATTTATTCATTCTAGTAAGGTACTATACATTGTAATTTTTTAAAGTGCACAAGAACCTGTCAAGTTTAGAAAAAAGTGACTATGAATCTTTCAGGTCACTGACTATAAATTTCATGACTGAGTTCTGGTAGATTACCTTTTCCACACTCATTTTGGTTTCACTCTAGGGATCTGAGAAGATACAATGTAAATAAACTGATAATATAAATTTAGTCCAAAAGGATTAGTTTAAACAATGCTGCAGATTGAAGAATTCTTACAATAATAAAATGTTAGAGTCTGGAGTACCAACTCCGCACTGTTGTCATTAGAAAGTACAAAGACTCTGGGTTTCTGTAGTAAAAGGAATATAAGGATTATGCAATTTACAAAAGTCTTCTTTGGGTACTACTGTGCTACTAGGATGATAAGTGATCAGCAGAATCAATCCTCTCTGCCTCAAAAAGAAAAAGAAACACCAAAAAATCAACTCTAAGCATCTTGTGAATATCCAGGGTAGACAAGAACAAGTCACGTTAAAAGATTTAATTGGTCTGAGATTTTCATTATACTTACATGGTAACAAATATCTAGTTTTTAGTGAATAGATCTAAATGGAACAAAGGAGGCTCTTTAGTGAAGATAAAGGATTTTATTAGCCACATCATAGAAAGAGAAGTATGGGCTTCACTTTTTGTATCAGTTCCTTACATATACTGTGACAGATACTCTTTACAGTGTCCCTTTCTGTGTCCTAACTTTCAAATCTATGTGTAGTGCCTGGTCTTTGTGTGTAAGAAAGTTAATTTTACAAAGAGAATACAGTGAAAGTGATGGGACAGCTCTTGCATAACTAAGTAAAATTGTATGGAAAAGATGTTAGAATGCTGCTATGTTACATTATGTCTCAGTTTTAGAAGATTGGTACTAGAGACACTTTTAGCAGGCTTGATAAAATAGCATTCTTATTGCAGAATTCACTTGATACGATACTGCAGAGGTGTTGTAAAAATTATTAACAGCAAACACTCTATTCAACAGCATATTGAACCTGAGGGACTCTGGCATACAACCACAGATAACTACTAATAATCTAAATGATATTGAAGCAATCCCTCTTCCTTCATGCTCATGTAGGAAAATAAGTACTGCCTAGCACCTTGATTCTACCCTTGTGAGACCCTGAGTAGAAAGTCATGCTATATGGTGCCTGCATCACTGACTATCATGTTTTGACAAAGCAAGAAGGCATGCATCAGATTTGGCAATTCACTCTTGGAATTTCCTACCTGTAAAACCACAAGCCATCAGTCTCCAACTGCTTATACTGTATCCCATATTTTGTGTTCTGTTACAGTAGCAGAAAGCAGCTATTAAAAGTGTGCTAGATTGGGTACTTCAAAATGAGATAGGTTCATATTTGAAAGTGGAGGAAGCCTTGCAAGAGTGCTATGGAAAGAAGGTCTTCCATGAATGGCTGCTCAAGATAGTGCTTCTTCTGTTGATGACTAGCTCTTCCAATCTTCCACATTCACTCATAATTATTGACTCAAATTTGTATTAGAATAGTATTCTGTGTGAATAAATGCTACATTTTAGTTATCATTCAGCTGTTGATGGATACAAAGACCATTGCCAAGATTACCTATTATTACTTGTGCAAGTATAAGCTCAAGTACGCATTTTTCATTATACTAAATGTATTTGTCATTTCAGGGAAGATATCTAGGGGGAAAATAATTGGGTCAAATGATATTTCTGTTTTACTGAGGAATCACTATACTGGTTTATACAGTGATTTCACTAGTTTACATTTCTACTAACAATGTGGATGCATTCCTTTTTGTTGGAAAAATGTTCCTCACCAGCATTTGCTATTATTGATTTGTTGTTGGTATTCTTTCTGGTACAAAATGTTTCATAATTTTCCATCTTTTATTTTTGGTACTGAGTACCAAACTCCAGACCTTCATCTGCCAGGTAGGCATTTGTGCCACTAAGCCATGTCCCCAGCTTCCAGGCATAAAAGGAAACCACAAAATTGATTAATTTGAATTTCAATCATGGCTTGAAATATTGAACAGTTTTTCTTTTGTATTTCTGAGAAGTATCTATTCATTTTAATTGTTCATATTTTGTATAAAGTCTTTTAGGAGTTCTAATTTTTGAGTTCCTTATATTTTTCTAGTTATTAATTCTCTGTCTTAGAAATAACTGGAAAACAACTTTTCTTACCATACTATATGTTGTCTCTAAATTGTCTCCTTTACTGTTAAGAAGATTTTTAACTTACCATAACCTCACTTTTTAACTTTCTATGTTATTTTGTTCAATTGGGGCTCTGTTCAAAATTCTTTTGCCAATGCCTATGAGTTTTATTTACTTAGTCTTCCAAAATATTCAGTGATTAAGTGTCTGTTTAATATTTATAAATTTTATATCCTTTGGTTTTACATTAGTACATGGTGAAAAATAATGTGTCTTGACTGAGTCTTTTTTTTGTGTGTGGTGCTGGGAATCAAACTCAGGACCATGTGCTTGCTAGGCAGGTACTTGTCCCACTGATCTGTATCCCAAGACCTAGATTTTATCTTTTACATGTCTCTAGCCAGCTTTTCTCACAGAGTTTGCTAAAGAGATTATCATTTCTCCACCATATGGTTTTGACCCATAGGCTAAAAGGTTGATGCTTCAGTTTTCCTGGAATTGTTTTGCATCTTCTGTAGTGCTCTATTGGTCAACATGTCTGTTTCTGTCAGAATCATGCTGATTTTATCACTAGAACTCAAAAATATAATTCCAATCTGGGATTGTGATACTTCCTTCTCTGTTCATCTAGCCTGGAATTGTTTTATTCTATTTAAATTTTGAGATTATTTTCTATAGTTCTGTGAAAAATATTGATATACTGAATAGAAATGCTTTAAATCTACATAGTACTTTTGCTAGTATATGACTTTTGACAATACTTATTCAACCTATCCAAAAAAGGACATATTTCTTTTTCTTTTTCATTTTTATTAATTTTATTGAGAAACAAATAGTAATGAGACAGTTTAAAAACTGATTAGTAAGACAGTTTCAATAATTAATACATTGCATATTGTTGTTGTCTTAGTGGTTATTTATAGCACAAGATGCAGACATGATATCCTGTCCACAAACACAATTAGAACAAATCTTTCTATTCATTAAGTTAAGAGAAAATAGCTGTATATCTATCCTATTTTGAATATACAGAAACAAAATGGTCTTTCATCTATATCCCCTTTTTTGTTTAGTTTAGGCAGAGAAGGGTATTCCATTGTCACTTAAATATTGTAGGTGAATGAATTCAGCAAAATATTCCAATATAGTCCAGTAGTACCTAATTGTAGTGAGTTTATGCTGAGCAGTAAAAGGCTCATGCCAACAACTTCTGCATTGCCAGTCTTATGGAAAACCTGTATTTCCTTTTCTAATGTCTTCTTCTACATCTTATTTCAGAGTACTATATAATATTAATTACAAAAGTCTTTCATTACAATGATTTGGTTAATTCCAAAGTTTTTCTTTTTCTTATCTTTGCTTTTTTTTCAGTATTTGGGATGGAACTTATGGCATTGTGCTTGCCAGGCAAACACTTATTCTACTGAGCTATCTCCCCAGGCTTTTTTTCTTATAAAATGGAGTATTATATAAAAATACCACATCTTCTTTATCCATTCTTCAGTTGATAGGCATTTTGCTTGCTTCCAAGATTTAGCTGTGGCAAATTGTGTTGCTATAAATATGGGTCTTGCATGTGCAAAAATCATATGGTCTCCTTTGTGCAAGAATCCAAAAGAGAAAATAAAATCTGAAGGGTACAATAGATACTGCAAAAAGGGAATCAACCTGTTCAAAAGGAAGAAATACAGAGTTGAGGAGAAGGACAGGATAGGGAGAGGGTGAAACATATATATAATAATGGTTTGGAAAATTGCACTGTGTATTTCAGCTGGTCTATTGAAAGAAGAAATTAATGCTTAATCTTTTGTCTTCTTTTATAATTTTTTTTCCTTTCTTTCTGTTCTAGTTTCCTTATGTTTTTTTTTCTTTTTCAATTTTGTATGCATATGTCTAGTAAACTGAACAACTAATCTGAAGACAACACTACGCAATACAACAAATTTAGTGGAATTCATAAAGAGACAATAAAGCCACCAGTCAAAACAATGTATGTTTGAATCAATACAACATGTAAGGTGAGTAGTCAAGGAGAGGTGAAAAAACAAACTAACCGGAAACATAAGAATAATGTTATGATAGAAATAACAGCAAATTTTAGCAATAACTTTCAGTTATAGGCTCAACTCTTCAATTAAAAGACATAGGATAGTGCATTGTATCAAAAAATGAAACATGATGGTAGGCTATATACAAGAAACATTTAACATGAAAAAATTCATAGCCTAAAAGTCAGGAGATAGAAGAGAGTATGTCTTGCAATGGAACCTCTAAAACAAGCAAGAGCAGCATACTGTGGACTACAAACTGAAAATGATCAGGAGAAGCAAAGAAAGTCACTGAATATTAGTTAAGAGAACAATTCAACAGAAAGAGGTGGCAATTATAAATATACATTCCCCAAACTCAAGTGCAACCAACTTCATAAAGCAGATGCTACTAGATGTAAAAGTTCAACTAAATAAGAACACAATAATAGTGAGGAACCTCCGTATTGCACTATAACATATAGGCTTATCAATTAAATCCAAAGTAACAAAGAAACTTCAAGTTGAACCACATCTTTGAACATATGTACTTTATTAAGTAGACATCTACAGAGTGTTCCACATAGCAGCAGCAGCAGCAGCAGTAGGATGTGGTATTTTCTCAAAAATAAACTGAATCTTAGCTGACAAACATGAGTAAATAAATAAAAAAGAAACCAAATTACTCCATATATTATCAGATCATAGTGCAAAGTAAAATTTAATGACAAAGACACATAAAAATTAAGCAAATATATGGACATTAAACATTATGTGTTTGAATAATGAAAGGATCATAGAAGAAATTAGTGAAATCCTAGAATCAAACAACAACATCAGTAAAAAATATCAGAACTGATGTAATGAAACAAAAGTTCTAAGGGAGAAGTTTATATCTGTGAATACCCAAACCAAAGAAAACCAGAGAAAGCCCAAATAAATAACCTAAAGATACAACAACTAATGAAAACAAAAATTTGAAGCCAACGCTGGTACAGAAAAGAAACTGTAAAGAGTAAAAATAATGAAATTGAGACTATAAAACAATACAAGGAATCAATGAATTGAAGAGATAGTTTTTGACAGAATAAATAAAATAAGAAGTTAGCCAATTAAGCTTCCCTCAAA
>NW_004524726.1:7103783-7105457 GCF_000260255.1 Octodon degus
GGCATGTGGTGCTGGGGGATTGAACCGCGGTCCCTGTGCTTTGCTAAGCTTGTTCTAAGTAGGTGCTTTAGACCACTGAGCCATCTCACCAGCCCCTCAGCATTCTTCTATTATCTCTCCTAAAGTAGTAATAGCTCTAACAATCAATAAATTAGTTTCCAGTTTTCCATAAGCTGACAATGAAAGTAATAAATGAGCTTCTAAGAAAGTATTGTTCTTACTTGACTGAAATATCCTAATGCTAATTTAGAAGGATTAATATGATGGAAGTCAAATAAAATGGGAGATGGAATATTAATTTATTACTATTGCTATCACAAATTTCTACAAACATTAGATAAAACACTATAAATATATTATTGCACAATTCTGTAGATAACAAGGCTCTCAAAGGTATCACTGGACTTGCTGTAATCTGAACATTTGTACACCCTCCCCCATACATTTATTAAAATCTATGAACCAATGTAATGTCTTATTTTATTAATTTTATTGAGAAACAGCAATGAGACAGCTTCAAAACCAATTAATAGGAGAGTTTCAATAATTAATACATTGCATATTGTTATTTTCTTAGTGGTTATTCATAGTAAAAGATGCAGACATGATATCCTGTCCAAATGCTATTAGAACAAATCTTTCTTATTGAATTAAGAGAAAGTAGCTGTATATCTATTCTATTTTGTATATACAGATTAAAAAATGTTCCTTCCTTTGTATCCCCTATTTTGTTTAGTTTTGTTAGAGATGGGTATTCCATTGCTATTTAAATACTGTAGGTGTGTGAATTTAACAAAATATATTTTTTTATTTTTTACTTTATTTATTTATTTAATTTTGCAGAACCAGGGACCGAACTCAAGCCCTTGCACTTACCAGGGAAGCGCTCATTCCACTGAGCCATCTCTCCAGTCCCTAGCAAAATAATCCAATATAGACCAATTGTAGATAATAGTAGTGGGTTATCCATAGCACTAGCAATATCAGAAGTTGTTGACTTGAGCCTTTCACAGCTCAGCATATTAATATAGCTTTACTTTTTATACCTCATTTTTATATTCTTCTACTGGATTGTTAAGACCAAGATAAAGCAAGACCTATTTAACAAAAATGTAAGTTTTGTATCTGATAAGGTCAGTCAAGTCACCTCAGGATTTATACTCTTACCCTATAATGCAGGTTGCAGATCCTTTGTCAATGTCAGGCATGAGGAAGAGTCATGGCCCATGGCTTTACCAATTTGCACTCTATGAAACACTGAGAGAATGTTTTCTTTCCATGAGACTCTCCTTAGCCACACTCTATAACATCGATAACATTGCTCTGTGGCCCCATAATCGTAATCAGAAAATTTGAGACACAACTGAGTTACATGATGTTACAGTATAAGTTCTCCTATGTCCTGAGTCTTCACTAAACTTGAAAGGCTAGGGCAAAATGTTGGCTGTCCTTGCAGCCCTTCTCTTGCTCTAATTTTTAGAATAAATACTTAGGTTGTTAGCCCTCAAAAAGAGAAGGTTATTATGACCCTACAACATATGCAGTTTGGTTTATCCTCACTGTCTGAATATCAAACATCTTAGGCATAACATGGAACAAGTATTTTCCATCTGGTATTCATATGTTAAAATTTAACTCTCTACAGAATATGGAGAAAAAAATTAAAAAATAAAA
>NW_004524726.1:7105557-7123728 GCF_000260255.1 Octodon degus
CATATTTTTAGACAGAAATTTGGAAATCTAACCATATACAACATTGTAGCAGGACAGTCCTGTGATGTTTTTTTCTTGTTTCTTTTTTATTTATTACTTTTTTTTTTTAAAAAAAAGAACCAAACATTTACTTGAGAGATAGTATGGCAATAATTGGTATGTCATGACAAGAAGTATGTATTTAGAAGACCAGAATGACAGGCATTCCAAGTGTGACCCTTCTATTACATATTGATTCCTTCAGTGCAGTTGCTTACTTCACAGGTATCGGCATATATAGTTAGTGAGGGTGAGAATCATACAAATTAACTGCTAGTTTCAAAACCTGCTCTAGTTTCTCAGGATCATTTCCATATCCATCTTGTGCATGCAAATGTATGGCTTTGCCCCTGTCATGTTTCCTAGCTTTTCTCTTTATCCTCTCCTTGTTGTCCAAACCTCAAGTCCTTGATTTCCTTTTAATTGTGGTACACCTTTCTATTTGTATTTCTTGTTTTGAGATTGTTTACTACGGAGACTATATAAAATTTTGCACATCAATATCTGGTTTATTTCACTTATGAGTATATCTTCAAGTGGCATGCACTTTAATATAAATACTTCAAGTTTATCATTCTCTATAGCTGAGTAATACTCCATCGTATAAAAATACCACAACTTTTTCAACCTTTCTTCATGTGACAGGCATCTTGGATGTTTCCAAGATTTGGCTATCACAAATTGTGCTTCTATAAACATAGGTACACATATATCTCTATGATATGATGTTTTCAGTTCCTCTAGGAAAATTCCCAGTACAGGGATAGCTAGTTTGAATGAGATTTCCAGTCACAGTTTTTTAAGGAGTCTTCACACTGATTTCTATAATGGTTGCACTAATCTACATTCTCACCAGCAATGGAGAAGTGTTTGCTTTTTACCACAGTCACTCCAACATTTGTTGTTGGGTGATTTCTTTATGCTAGCCACTCTTTGTGGGGTGAGGTGGTATCTCAGTGTTGTTCTAATTTGCATTTCATGGATGACTAGTGATGTGGAGCATTTTTTCATATATTTATTTGCTTCTTTAATTTTGTCCTCTGAGAAGTGTGTATTCATCTCGGATGCTCGTTTCTGGTTTAGGTCTTTAAATTTAGGGGCCCTAAAGTTTTTTATTTCTTTATACATTCTAGAGAATAGACCTTTCTCTGAGTACCTATTAGTCAAGATTTTTTCACAAGTTTTTGGTTGTCTTTTCACTTTGTTGGTAATTTCTTTTGATGTGTAAAATATTCTCAATAAGAGGAAGCCCCCATTGTTAATATTTTCAAGTGTTACCTGTGCAGTTTGATTGTTGTTCATGAACTCTTTGCCTACCCCTATGTCTTCAAGAGTTCCTCCTACTTTCTCTTCCAGGAAATTTAATATTTCTGTTTTAAAGTTTAGATATTTAATCCACTCTGATTTTATTTGAGTGCATGGTGATAGAAGTGGGTCAAGTTTTAGTTTTCAGCATGTAGAGAGCCAGTTTTTCCAGCACCATTTGTTAAAGAGGCTTTCTTTCTTCCGGTACACATGTTTGGCCCTTTTTCAAAGATCAGGTGACTGAGTGTGTTTGTACTGGCCTATGCATCTTCTAGTCTATTCCATTGATCCTCAAGTCTACTTTATTGCCACTACCATGCTGATTTTATCACAGTAGCTTTGTAGTATAATTTCAAGTCAGTTATTGTAATGCCTCCTGCCTTGTCTTTGCTGCCCAGGATTACCTTTTCTATTCTAGGTCTTTTCTGGTTCCAAATAAATTTGAGGAATGATTTCTCTAGATCTGTGAGGTATGTTGGTGATAGTTTGATAGAGACTGCATTAAATCTGTACAACAGTTTTGGAAGTATGGTCATCTTCATAATGTTGGTTCTTCCTATCCAGGAGCAGGGAATATCTTTCCATTTTCTGAAGTCACCTACCATCTCTTTTTTCAGAGTGTTGTAATTTTCTTTGAAAAGATGTTTGACTTCTTTATTTAGATGAATTCCAAGGTATTTCATTTTCCTCAGTACTTTTGTAATAGATATTGATTCTCTAATTTCCTAGTCAGTGTTTTTGCTCTCTGTGTAGAGGAATGCTATTGACTTTTGGGTATTTACTTTGTATCCAGCTATGCTACTGAATTTGGGTATCAATTCTAGTAACTTCTTGGTGTATTTTGGGTCTTCCAAATAAAGTATCATGTCATCTACAAATAATGATTATTTAAATTCTTTGTTACCTATTCTTATTCCTTGTATTTCTCTCTTTTGTCTAATGGTTCTAGCTAATCATTCCAGAACTACATTGAATAGGAGTAGTGATAGAGCACATCCTTGTCTTTACCAGATCTGAGAGTAAAAGATTGCAGTTTTTACACATTTAGAATTATGTTAGGTGTTGGATTGTTATAGATGGCTTTTATCAGATTGCATTAAAGGCATTCTATTCCAATTTTATGCAGGACTTTGTACATGAATGAGTATTGGACTTTGTCAAAAGGATTTTCTGCATCAATTGAGATGATCATGTGGTTTTCAGATTTTGCTCTTTTCATATAGTATATTACAATTATACATTTGCATATTTTGAACCATCCTTGCATCCCTGGGATGAATCCTACCTAGCTATGGTGTTTAATCTTCTTGATGATTTTCTGTGTTCTACTTGCTCTGATTTTATTGAGGATTTTTGCATCCATGTTCATGAGGGTGGCTGGCCTGTAGTTCTCTGTTTTAGTTGCATCTTTCTCTTGTTTCTGTATCAGTGAAATACTTGCCTCAAGGAATGATTTTTAGAGGAGTGCTTCCCTTTCAATTTCATTGTAGAGTTTGAGGAATATTTGGATTACACCTTTCGTAAATTTCTTGCAGAATTCAGCTGTGAAACCATCAGGATCTGGAATTTTCTTTTTGGTAGGCTTTTTATTACATTTAGTATTTCATTGGCTATTATTGTGTTATTGAGAGATGTTATATCTTGTGGATTCAGTTTTGGTAATTTGTACTTTTTTAAAAGTTCATCCATTTCTTCTGTTTCTTCTATTGTGTGAGAGTAAATGTTCTCAAAGTAGCTGTTGACAATCTTCTGAATTTCCACTGTGTCTGTGGTAGCTATACTCTTTTCATTCCTTGTTGCTTGTATTTCAATTTTTTCTTTCCTCTTTTTCATGAGGTTATCTAGGGCTTATCAACTTTATTTAATCTTGAAAAAACCCAGCTTTTTTGTTATTTTTTTGAGCTGTTTTCTTTGTCACAAATGAATTAATTTCTTCTCTAATCTTTATGATTAATTTCCATCTTTGGGCTCTGGTTTTGGTTTGCTCTTCCTTTTCTAGATGTTGGAGGTGCATCATTAGGGTACTTATTTGTTCCTGTTCTGTTTTCCTAATATGTAAGTTTGCAGCTATGAATTTCCCTCTGAGAACTGCTTTCATCATATTCCATAAGTTCTGATAAGTTGTGCTTGAATTTTCATTGAATTGTAGATATTGTTCAATTTTTTGTGTAATTTCATCTTTGACCCATTGATTTCTGAGTAGTGTGTTGTTTACTTTCCATGCACTTAGGGGGATTTTCTTGTGTCTTTTGTCATTTATTTCAACTTTCATTTCACTGTGGTCAGGTAATGTGCATGGGTGAATTTCTGTTTTCTTGCATATAGTTATACATGACCTATGGACCATTGTGTGGTCTATTATAGCAAATGACCCATGTGCAGCTAAAAAAAATGTATTATTAGATGTCTTTGGGTGGAACAGTCTGTATTTGTCCCCTAAGTCCATTTCTTCCAAGATTTTGTTCAGTTCTGCTTATTATTTGCTAATTTTTTGTCTGCTTGTCCTATATTTTGGGATAAGGGGGTGTTAAGGTCTCCTGTTAAGAGTGTCGTATTGGATATTAGATTTTTCATGTCCATTAAGATTTGCCTTATATGGTTGGGTGCTCCCATATTTGGTGCATATAAATTGATGAGTGTTAGCTCTTCCTCTTGAATTTTTCCCCTAACCAGTATATAGTGGCCTTCTTTATTTTGTTTGATCACTTTTGGCTTGAAATTGAACTGTTTGAGAGAGAGTAGGATTCCTATCCCTGAGTTTTTCTGAGATGCTGGGGCATGTATTATTATTTTCTATCCTTTGACTTTCAACCTATGAAATTCTTTCTAAATTAAGTGTGTTTCTTGTACACAGCATATTGTTGGATTTTTTTTTTCCTAATCCACTGTACCAGTCTGTTTCTCTTATTGGTGAGTTGAGCCTATTTACACTGATGATTATAATTGAGATGTATTGACTTATGATTGACATATTATTTACCTGAAGTTATTTAGTCCTTTTTATCCTGTGTTTAATTCTTTGTACTATTTAGTGGGTTGCTCCTGTTCTCATTCATGGAGTTCTGATCATTTTTGTCCCTCTCTGGAACATCTTTTAATAGTCTGCATAGGGTTGGACTTATCATCATGAAATTCTTATTTTCTTTGTCATGGAAATATTTCACTTCTCCACTAAACTTGAAAGTGAGTTTTGCAGGATATAGTAATCTGTGCTGGAATTTGTTTGCATAGAGGACTTGAAGTACTCTGCTTCATGGTCTTCTTACCTCCACAGTTTATGAAGAGAAGTCCATTATTCTGATAGGTTTTCCTTTAATTATGATTTTTTTTTCTCTTGTGGCTTTCAGTATATTGTTCTTGTGCTGAATTTCTGGTATCTTGACTATTGTATGTCTCGATGTGTTTTTAATTGGGTTGAAGTTATTTACATTCTGTATACTTCAGCTACTTGAATGTCAAATTATTTTCTCATATTTGGGAAGTTTTCTGCTATTACTTCTGCCCATATTCTTTTTATATCATTTGTATTAACTCCTTCTTTGTCATTGATGTGCATTAATCTCACGTTGTACATCTTTGCATTGTCTTACTGGTGATGTATTATGTTTTCCTGCATATCCATTTCTTAAAGAGATCTTTTCTTATTTTTTAAATAGCTATGACAGTGTCTTCAAGATCTAAGACTCCATCTTAACTTTCACTCAAATGGTTTTGCAACCTTGTGATTTTGATTTTAAGTTCCTCTATATCTCTTTGACTCTGCTTCATGTGATCTATTTCTTTCCTGTATTGTTCATTCAAGGAATCTGACTCTTTTCTAATCTTAATTTTTTTTTATCAGTGTCTTCTTGATAAGCAGTTATTAATTCTTTTACTAGAGACATTATTTTTAATCTAATTTCCTCTATATGTTTCTGCATTTGATTCTTTACTTCAGATGCTATGAATTCAGAGATATTTTGTTTTTATTTCAGAAGTTAATTCTAATCTGAATTCATCTGTACCTTCTGTTGTTTCTTTTCTTGTGATGCTAGAAATTCAAACATTCAGCTGAGCTAGTGTTCTCTGAACTTGTTATTTGTGGGTGTGAGGTCTGAGATTGCATTTTACTCCTCTTTGTCATTTCATATAGCACTGACCTCTGACCTTTGGTGTAGAGTTTTGGTGCAGTTATAACCTTAGCACTTTCTGAAATTCTTGTGCCGATCTATTAAGTTTGAGTTTTTCCAGTTGTGGCTGGTTTGGATCTGGTGTTGTGTTCAGCTCTTTCCAGATGCAGCCCTAGGAAGTGAACCTGTTGTGTCCCTCTCACACAACAATGAACCTATTGTGCCCCTCTGTTGTGTGCCTGCCCCAGGTTGCCCAGTGTTGCACAGATGTTCTCCCATATACTCGCTGTGCCTGGGCTTGTCCTGGAACTTGGGGGTCCCGAATGCAAGGCAGAATTTCTCACTCACTCAGTGGGCTTGGTAGGGGGCAATGTAATGCCTAGGTTTTGAACATATCATGAAGATAAAACCCACTTGAATACAACTGATGTTCACATAAATAAAGCCTTCAAACATGTCAGAAATCAGTGAAAGAGCACTATAATTGAACCAGGAATTAGGCAGCATACACCAAATTGTGTAACATCTTGAGCTTGGTGCTTCCAGGCTCCAAAATTGCTTCACATAAAACTTAGATGTGTAAAAGTCACTCAATTTATGTTATCTTTGTAACAACACAAACTAAGTCAGGGACAAAATCTACATGACAGTATGACATGTGAATTTTGGGGAGGCTCCAATGTTCATATCATTTTAATTCCAAAGTTTATTTACACACTCACATATAAAAAGTTATTTATGTGTATGGCAGTGAAATCTAAAGAAAGTATAGAGATGACACTAACATTGATTTGTAGTTTTGAGCTTAACCTGTGCTTCTATAAGCCCCCTACCATGGGTACAGTTGATTTACATTGGGCTTCTTTGTGTTACTTTTACAAATTTCTGTGAATTGATAATTACTTCAAATTTGAAAAATTGAAAAACA
The DNA here is from genome assembly GCF_000260255.1 of Octodon degus. Lineage (NCBI taxonomy): Eukaryota > Metazoa > Chordata > Mammalia > Rodentia > Octodontidae > Octodon > Octodon degus. The sequence goes on from NW_004524726.1 coordinate 7,111,939, forward strand.
TAAGGCCAATACCTAAAACCTCAGGAATAATACACATTATGTTTGTCTGAAACTCTGCTAAGGCTCTGTCTGGCTAGTGATTTCATCTCTATACTAAGCAAATAATCTTCACTTTTCTAAGTCATCAGGGTATTCTTCTATTTCTTTTGGCAGAAAAGAAACAGATATAGTTCTGTCTTCCAACCAGTCATTCATGTTACCAGATATATGCATGAGAAACTGGAAAAAAGGAAGAAATGTGTAAGAAATTAAGAAGAGAAAAAGTACAATCAATTGAAAGAAGGAGACAAAAAAAATTGTGGTTTGTGTCTAGTTCCCCTAAAGCCTCTTGTAAGTTAGGGGGCAGATTTGGCTGGAGGAGCACGGAGTGGCTTGCATGGGTGGGGCTTGAGGACCAGGGTGGGGCCAGAGAGGAGGGCCAGAGAGGCGTGAACTGTTAAACTGGCTAGCCTGTGCTTTCTCAAAGATGTGGAGAGGGTCATCCTGGACACGGCTGCACCACAGCCTCTCCTCCAGTGTCTTGAATCCTCCAATAATTGTGAGCTAAATAAAACTTTCCTTCCCTCATTTTGAGTGTCGGGGATTTGTCCTAGTAACGAGAGAAGAGTAATTAAGACACAAATTAAGTTCAACAAATACTGTGAAATTCATATTATTTTGTTAAGTTAAATTCTGTTTTACTTGTATTTTTTTGTTTTAGTTCTAATTTGTACTTTCTTTAAAATGAATAAATAAATAAACTTGATTCTCTCTGTTTGCTTTGGAAAAAAAAAGGAAAACAGATATGCTAGAAATTTACTGTTTCTGTACATATAATAAAATAGGCTTATATTCTTATGAAGCTTGGAGTAAAATGGGAAAGAGAAGTCTAGAAGGGGAAATCTTACAAATAAGTAATTACAAAATTCAATGTGTTATGAAAGAAAAATAGAAGGTTTTTTTTCTAAACTAAAAACTAAGCAACTATTTTCTGTTTTATGAAATAGCATGTTATTAAAACACAGGCTCACATGGTTGTTTGCATATTGTTTGTGGCCAAACCATACCACAGAAGAAGAGATACATACTGAGATATTCTGACTTATAAAACTCTCTGAGAAAATGTATGCAGTGCTCTGATCTGAAGAAGTTTCAAGTTAGGTCTCAATATTCATTTTTCTCCTTTATATAGTTAGATAACTTCTGGGAAATCCGGGTGTTGAAGATTTTAGAAAATGAATTTTTTGAACTTCATTAATCTTCAAAGAACATACAGGATCAAGGTCTAGTTATCTATTATATCTATTAAGTTTATTATATATTCAAATCACAGCCGAACTATGCACCTCGCTGGTTTGTGTTATTAGAAGCCTCTGAGAGATCATTGATTTTTATCAGAAGACCCTGAGGTCAGTTTTCTAGTCAAAATTGGCATCTTCTTTTTAAAAGCTGAAACTGAGTAGGATATAATATTGTGGGGTTATATATAAACTTAAAGCAAGGTGTTTATAAAGTCAACATTTCAATTTGGTAGAGACACAATTTTCTAGCATACTCTTTATGGTTAACACTGAAAAGTCCTAATGGTACTGATAATAGTATAGGTATCAAACTCATAGGTAAAATTACTCAGGAACAATAGGGTGATGGAGTTAATGATAATGACCAATGTTCCCAACTCATTATTATAAGACCCAGACTGAAAAAGAGGAGAAAGAAAGAGAGTATGCAGTACAGGAGTTTATTAGTTCTACTGATTCAGGATTCTGAAAGGAAATGTACTTCAATACCTCCCAACTAAACTTCTGAAGACTTTGTAAGGAATGTTAAATGCCTCATTTTACCAGACACTTGGATAATTTCTATCTATATGGCCTTAAATCTAAAGTAAGTGTCATAAATATGTGACTCATAATTTTATCTCTTTAATATATTTAGCACATTTCTTTTGGTAGAGTATTTTAATCCATTTTGCTTGAAGTAATTATCAATAGAGAATAATTTACTCAAGTCATTTTTTCAAATGTTATATATTTTTATTTTCTTTAAACCTTATACAGTACTGTGGCATATTCTAACAAATACACAGTAAAAATTACTGCTTGTGAAATATTGATCAATATATTAAATTAAAATGTTAAATATATGAAAAGTCTTATGAAACAGATGTGCAGACCCTATTCATCCTTAAAAATTTTAATCATTTACTTATCTATCTTATACAGGGTGCTGCCACGTAGCTTGGACTCATAGTGATCCTCCCTTCTCAGGCTCTCCAGAGCTGAGATTGCAGGCATGTGCCACAACACCCAACTCGGTGAGCAGCCAGCATGGAAGATCCAACCCTGGTGCTTGCACTTGCCTTGTAGGTGCTTAGACCTCTGAACTATCTCCCCAGCCCTAGACTTTATTCTTCTTACATTACAGAGGGGTGATAACTATTAAACAACTTATTTCTTCCAAAAAGTGTCAACACTGTGATTTTGAACACTATATTGTTGCTTAAGTAGAGGTTAAGTATTTCAAATGAGTTTGTTTAAATCTTATTTTAAAATATTAATGAAATAATATTACTTATGATACTTAGTATTGACTAAAAATATTAAGATAAGAAAAGTACTGAATGATGGTGGTGATGATAATGAAAACAAACCATTTTATAGTCCTGCTATGGCAGACAGAAACACTGAAGTGAAATCCATGATTTGGAGGCAGATTTATTTTATGTCACTGGGCACTGATTGGAATCATTCTCAATATTTGGTATTCTAAAGTACCAGGCCCTGTTCTATATGGGTCTAGGGTATAAGTGAAATAAGCAAGCAGGAAGCACAGAGAGAGGATGGCTTTCCAGTTGAGGATTGGCTCATACAGTAGGTTTCATGGTGACTAGCCATGCATCACAATGGACAGCCATTTCTAAGAAATGAAAGAAACAGGAACTATTTTATTTGGGCAACTAACTAACTGAAGTATGCTGCTTGGGGGCATCTTCTGATCTGGGCTTGGTCCAATCCTAGGATCACTGAAAATCCAAATATTCCTGCCTCTAGCTAGGACCTGGCTCAAAAGGTCACATAACCCTGGGTGTCTAGTAGATAGAATCGACACTCTCAAATGATCATATACAATATTACCATCAAAGATTTGCTAATGAAGCTAAAAGAGTTAAAATGTAGCAGAAGGTCTGGTAAGATAGCTCAGCAGCACAAGTACCTGCCTGTCAAGCAGAAGATCCTGAGGTCAATTCTTGGTACCAAAACCAAAACAAACAAACAAAGGTTTTGATTGATTGTTCTATTCTCTTGGGGCAGCAATCCAGAGTTTAAAGCAAACAACACAGCTACTGGGGGATGATAAAGAAAGGACTAGGATAAGAAACCTGAAAAGACAAAAGTCATAGGAGACTGTGTGGAGTGATTCTGTAAATGATGTCTTCAGGCTTCAGCTGTGCATGAAATGTCAGCATTTGGAGTAACCAGAGCCAGTTTTTTTTTTTTTTTTTTTTTTTTTTTTCCTCTGAATGCCTTCAGGGCATGAAGGGCTGGCCTGAGTTGTGGGGATGGAACCACAGCAACCTGAGCCGGACTGCTTTCTTGAAGCAGCCACTTAAAGAACTAAACTAAGGGGCAGTCCCGCCAGAGCCAGGTTTTGAGTATATCATCTCTTCAGTGGTTGTTGTTCCAGAATGGAGTTTCACAGTCAGCATTCTTTTCTCGGAAGTCAGTGACAGCAAGTACGATAGGCTGTCCTCGTGCAGTCATTTCTGTTGCTAGATCCTCCCCCCGTAGTGCAAGTTATTCGAAAGCCTTGTGGTGATTTCATAACAGTGCAAAAGGGTTGGATATGTTGGAAACTGCAGAATACAAGATGATGGCTGTTTTATTGACAGCATGAAGATCTTGTTTAAGGTGATTCACAATCTGTCATGATGTTGTGTTGATGGATGCTTGTCATTGCATCTCTTGACATTGGATATCAATGCAAGTCCCAGTGAGGCATGAGGGTTCAGGGCCAGGCCCAAACTGAGTCTCTGTATCATAACTTTGGAAGGAAAGTTTTCCAAATTTCAGGTCGTGTTTTCCTGTCTCAGGCTGATGCAAGCATGATCTTCCTCTCAGGGAATAGTCAGAGTTGAAAAAGCAGGGTTAAACAAGGGAAGGCTGAGTGTCATGGTGACAGTATTTTACATGTGGTGAGATCTCCCTTGCAGCTGGAAGTCTGTGGCTGGAAGAAGGGGTGAGAGCCAAGAGTTCTAGTTGCCCCACTGACTATAACTTTTTGATAGAGGGGATATTTGAAGGCATCGTCTACCAGGAAATTCACAGGTTTACCCCCAACTTCCACAATGATCACAGGCTCTTCAGGGTCCAACTTGAAAGATCTCTGTATGTCCTATCTTTGCAGACCTGACAGAGTGAGAAGGTCAGACTGAGGTGACTTTGGATAATCAGGTAGTTTATGTCTCACAAAAGCAGGGTTTAGTTTTTGTGCCCACACCCCTTATGATTAATAACCAGAAGATATGGCTGTCTATCTGACTGGATTTTCTTATGAAAAACAAGTGTTTTTATTTTATTATGTTTCTATATAACAGTCATTGGTGAGCCTTTTGCTCCATATTTTGATGTCTTTATGAAGCATTTGACTGGGTTTTTTCTAAGTGATGAAACCTTTGAAAGGCCATGGAAACTCATTCTTCAGGGATGACTGAACTCATTCTTCAACTTTTCCTCAGTCAAAATATGGAACTTAGAAGGAATTTCTGACAATCATCTCAATGGTCATTATATGTCACCATCTCACTATAGGCATAGTTTTGGCTGTAAGAGTAGAATGCCTAGATCTCAACACTCTGAACAGAATCCAGAAGAACAAACTCTCTAGATCACCTCCATTCTGTAATTTGATGCTCTAGACCTTTCTTCTCAAAGCAAATTCTTTCACCTTTCCTTCTTATAGCAGAAAAAGCTTTAGCCCCATAGTTTCTTATGATGCCCTCAAGCTATCTTTTCTACTTTCCTGTTCATTCTCAGCCACCAAATTTACCTGTTCTCTATCTTTACAGTCTTCAGCTTTATTGGTACTTCCTTTATGGTCTAACTAACAATACTTTAAATCATTCTGGTGAGCTCTTTGCTCTTATTTTTCAACATAGAGCTGGCTATGAACCCTCTATAGTAGCCATGTTACAACCTCAAACTTAGACTGCTTTGAAATTGCTTCTGAAAAATCAATTAGTAATTTAATATTTCTCTCAGGCAAAGTCTTTGGACACAAAAAAATTCCGACAAATTTTCTTCCAAGGCATAAGACAAATTAGAGTTCAACAATCAATCCATCCCTTCACTGCCAGCACCCTTAGCATGGGAGGTTCTCTCATCAGATGCATGCAGAGTTAAACTTAGCATCACATTGTTGAATGAATCACACATGTGTCAATTGATTCACACATGAGTCAATTGCAGTGTCACATGTCAGCAAAACATATTCTAGATCCAACCACCCCCAAAAATCTGCCTGTGACCACATGAAGCATTTAGAGGAGAACTTTTGACTACAACCCATAATAATGTGACAGGATATCTTTCTGTAAAATAATGTACAGGGAATATTCAATTTTATGTTGAGTGGGCAGTAGGTCTACGACCTCAAAGGTGAGTAGTTATTTGGAAATTTAATACAAACACATAGAAAAATACCAATATGATCTGTCAGAGAAAATGCTATGCAGTTTCCTATAGAGAAATAGCTGCAAATCAATAACCATCTACTATTTTTCATTTATGTTACACTATTGATGGTTGTTTGTACAGGCAATGTGCTCAGCCTCCCTCATGGCTCAGCTTGGTCCCATGGTTGTTTTCTAGCTGGTGTAAAATAAGGTTGTGTGGTAATCTAATAACACCTTAGAATCATCAATGGGTGTCTTCAATTTTTTTTAAAAGGAGGAAAAGATACATTGTATCTTGTTTAATTGACTTATTTTAAATTGTTCTGTTATTTGAGGTTGAAAAATGTTTAACTGATGGAGAAAGACGGAAACATGTATACAGTCTATGCTTATGAAAACTGCTTGAAAATACTTGGAGAGAGATAACAACATGTATGGTACACCATGATTAGAACATCTTACTTTTGTATTTCTCACGGTTTTGCAAACCTGGCTGCACTGTACTCACTTAGAAAGTTAAAAACAAAAGCAAAAGTGAAAAACTGTTTCCAGAACCCACCCTAAATCAAAATGACATTATCTCTGAGAAAGGGTTTACATCCATGGATGCACATTTAAAGTTTGATACCCAGGCTAAAACCAGACCTACTTGATCATTATCTCTGAAGAGAAAAAAAAACTTAGGCATCTTATTTTCTATATCTTCCAACATTTTGTATATATTCAACTGTGAGGTAATATTATGCTAATAATATTAAGTTGTGAAAGATTCAAAAAATTCTAAATAAGATTAGAATAGTTTATTTGTTTTATTGATTGCAGAGAAAAAACTAATTGATTAAAAATAATGACTGTTTCATGATGAAAGTTTGGCTTTTCTCTAAATTGTTCAAGATAATTTTACATAGTGCAGTATAAGCTAAGGCTTCTGTATCAACATTACTTGGTAAGCTTCCCCAAGCACAGGGAGAAAGCACTTTTTAAAATATTCATTTGAAATTAAAAATCATATATATTTTTGTAGTACCAAATAATGTGATTTAATTTTTTAAATGCAGATGGCAAAGAATCTGAGTACCCTAGTGAGGGCTCACTCTTGCTACCTCAGAAAGGGGTTCATGAATTATATCCTGGAGAACCCACATAAAGATTATTTGATCAATAAAGGCACTGATAAATTCTTGAGGTGGATTGCTTCAAGATTCATTTCTTCAATAGATTAATGGTGTTAATTTGCCTCCTCACTTCCCTTTAATGTTATTCATATGGAATGATCTAAGAGTTGTTGATCTGCATGTGATAGGTAGGTATTAAAATCCAGAGATGGGGGAAAATAGTTTGCCTTTATTGTTTCTTTATTAATAATTTGGCCAATTCTTAAAAGGCCTTTTAGCTGATTTATTTCAATGTCTCATTGATGAGAATTTACCAAATGACCACTTTTAGTAGCTGTTGAAAGGATGAACCAACATAATTACCTGTTCTTGATTCTCTCTGCTGTCTGTGGATCTTACTGGAAATTGAGCTTCTCATCGGGCCTCATTGCAGGAGATCCTTTTTAAAAGAATATATGTGAGAAAGTGTACAACTAGAAAAAAAATCTTAACTATAGGAGATATAAACATGAAAGATAATAACAAATGAAACTTAGAGTCCTTTAGTAGCAAGAAGGAAATGAAGCTTCTTTCTCCGGAGTCAGCCAGATGGACAGCATAACACCTGCAGAGAGAGCAAAAGCAGAAGCAGCAGGACTTCCAGTCTCGGAGTGGTCAGCACAGTGTGGCCAAGGCACATGCAACAACTCTGCACAAGAATACATCGGCTCTGCTACTAATTATGCTGTGACCAGAGCAACTCACTTAACATTTCATGCTCTTACTCTCCTTCACTAGAAGCACAATGATGCTTTCCACATTCTGTCACTTAAGTTGTTGAAAATAATTGAATACAGAGCTTCTCTTTGGTAAACCACAATTGCTCCATAAACCTATGCATGACTTACAAAAATTATCATAATGAACACTTATAAATAAGGGTTTGTAATGCAGCAATAGATATGAACTATTTTGGTTTCTATAGATGAAGTTTTTAAATGTTGCATGAAAAAATGTATTTTTTTCCCTTTTTTTTGTGGAACCAGGGATTGAACTCAGGCCCTTGCGCTTGCCAGGGAAGCCCTTATTCTACTGAGCCATCTCCCCAGCCCGTAAAAATGTAGATATAGTATTTGTTGACTATATTGTACCTCATATATGCTGCTAAAATCTTGGTTTACTGTCTCAACTTTATTAAATAAATCTTTACAAAGCATGTTATTATTATCTTGTATTAGAAATAAAATGAAGCTTACAGCAGTTGAATGAAAATTTTTTAATATCACATGAGTAATAAATGTGAAAAATTTGTCTAGCACAATAATGAGTTATTCCATATCTCTTATTCTTTTTAAGTGATTTTGTTTTCCATTGTGTGGCTGATGTATTTTTATTCTAATTTCATTATTTTATTTGTTATATATTTACAAATTATAAACAAAACCTGGAATATTTAACTCTTATGTAATAATATGATTCCATCAGTTTTATGTAAGTTTCTATATGCATAAAACCATATTACTTTAACACCCTGGTAATTTGAAGGACGTTCTATGGTTGTAAACACAAACTAAAATTATTTTAAAAAATTCAGCTACAGGGCTGGAGAGATGGCTCAGTGGTCTAAAGCACCTACTTAGAACAAGCTTAGCAAAGCATCAGGGACCGCGGTTCGATCCCCCAGCACCACATGCCAGCCAGCCCCGCCCCCTGGTGGGCTGAGCTGGCCACACACACACACCCCTCTCTCTCTCTCTCTCTCTCTCTCTCTCTCTCTCTCTCTCTCTCTAATAAATAAATAAAAAATTAAAAAAATAATTAAAAAAAATTCAGCTACATTTAAAGAAGTGTAGCATGAACTGATTTAATGAACTATGAAATGTTAGACAAGAATATGAACAATTTTCCTAGTAAAGCAGGTGCAAGTAAATGTATAAAAGAAACTACTTTTACCTTATTTTCTTTTAAGCTAGTCCCACCTTTCACCTCATGTTTATGAGCTGTTTCCTGATCCATGTGAAATAGAGAATTATTTAGATGTGAAATGAAGAAAAGGCCTCTAAAGTGGCTATGAGCAGTCTAGACATGGGAATCAGACCAGACCATTCTCCATGCCAGGACTATCTGCTTAGTGTTGTGTATTTCCTCCTTATCTAGTACACCTAATACATAGTACCTGGACAAGTAGTACTTTTGAAGTAAATAATTTTGGCACCTTTTGTTACTGTAACAACTTGCAGAAAGGTTCATTTTTGCTTCTGGTTTCAGTCCATAATATTCTTCCCCATTGTTGTGGGCTGATGGTGAGACTGTATCTTCGGATGGAAGGCTGCGCACGAGGAAAAGTGCTTTCTTATCTCATGGCAGCTAGGATGGGGGGCAGGTAAAGAGGAAGGATCTGGTAATAGGACATGCTGGTCCCTAGGACATTAAAACTGGAATGTTCACTTGAGTGTTTCGGAGCTCCCTGGGGTAGTACTAAAGCATACACTATGTGTGTCTGGAAGGATCTGTGTGTTTGGATCAAGGGAGTCTATGACTTGTTTCTTACTTGTCAAGAGCCATTCTATATGTTTTTTTTGGGAAAAATATTTTTCTCAATATTGTGGTTGGAGCTTGTTTAAGGCCTAGTATCTTGAGTGTGAACTGACTATCGCATACAAAAACATAATTGCATGTGCCTCCAGTCACATTTGAGGCCTCAATAGTCCCACGAGGCTGTATGACCCAGGGTGAGGTTACATCTGTTGAAGTCATCCTGGTTCCTTGAGAACTAAGTAGCACAGTAGCAGCATTAGTAGTAGTAGTAGTAGTAGTAGTAGTAGTAGTAGCAGCAGCAGCAGCAACAGGAGGAGTAGTAATAATATGACTTTGGTTGAGGGAAAGGAAAAACTCCTTATTAAGTTGCTATCTCTTCCCACATACCATTGTAAGAACAGTTTGTGCAATCCACACTTGTTCTGGCCCTCAATAACAAAAGATAAAACCACTGCTGCCCTCTGAGTCATGTGATCCTCCTCCCAATGATCATGTGCATCCAATAAATAGTAGTTAGCCAGGAGTGTTGTGTCTTTGCCCATCCAGAAGCATTGATCTCCCAGCCTCTCACACTTTTGAAAGTGTGTCTCTTTGTCTTTATTTTTCTTTCTCTAGGAAGATTGGGTAAGTGATTCATTCCCCAGATACTGCTGGCTTCTGGATGGCTCTTTACCCTTCCTGTGCTTTCCCAGTGCCATGAACTAAGAGGCTTTTTCCCACCACACTCTTCTGACATGATGTTTTTACACTGAATCAGGAAAGGATAGACTGAACATTCTGACACTATGAGCAAAATAAAGCATTTTCTTCTTTTGGTTGCGATTATCAGCAATTTAACCCCAGAAGTGGACTCTCATTAGGGTCTGGCAGGAGGCCAGGGAGATAGCTCAGTAGAATAAGCACTTCCTTGGCAAGTGCAGGGTCCTGAGTTCAATCCCCAGTACCACAAAAAAAAAAAAAATCTTTAGTGTCTGGGGGTTCTCCCTGACACTGCAGAGCTTTGCTAAACTAACGTAGAACTATGTGAGAGCTACATAGCTTAGCTCCCAGCACATTCACTCTTTTCTTGTTCATTTATACAAATAAAACACACTCAAAAACAGCTAAAACAATTAAGAATTCAAAGACAAGATTAGCTATGATGGTGCATGCTTTTATCCTGGGCGTCCATGAGGCTGAGGCTGGAGGATCACTGTGAGTTTGAGGACAGCCTAGGCTACACAGAGTAAGTTCAAGGCCAGCCTGCATTTTCTAGTGAGACTGTCTCAAAGAAGTAAAAAGAAAAAGAATAGAGAAGAAAAGGGAAAAGAAAGGAGAAGAGAAGAGAAGGCAAGACAAGACAAGGCAAGACAAGATAAGACAAGACAAAAATGTTCAACGACGGTGATTATACATTAAAGCCTAGGTGGGAAAAGCGCTTCTGGGATTGGACTCTTTGTGTTTATACTTGTATCATGGCTAAGTCAGTACCAGGATACACTCACCAGCTACAGATATCTTTTCAATGAGTCAAAGAATGACAGGGAATAAATGTTAGTTGCAAAGCATCACCTATAGAATTGCTTCATAAAGGGGCCTTGGGGATGATATTCTTCAGCAGTAGAATATTTGCCTAATATCCATGAATTGTTGGGTTTGTGCCTCCATACAAAAAAATCCATCATCACCACCACTGACAAAATAAAAACAACAAAATGCTCAGAACTGTTCCTGTGTTTTTTATTTGGGGAATCCCAAAACATTTTTGGAGAATTTTGATGTGACAGAATTGTAATCTTAGGGGCCAGGGAGATGGCTCAGTAGAAAAAGTGCTTCCCTGGCAAGCACAAGGGTCTGAGTTCAATCCCTGGTCCCCCCACCAAAAAAAAAAAAAATTACAATCTTCAAAATTAGTAATTATTCCATTTTAGTTCCATTTTAGTGTTTATTCAGTAATTCAAAATCATGCTTGGCAACATAAATGATAAAGTAAAGCAAAGGTCAGAATTTATTTGATGAATCAGACCTTGATTTCCAATCCCTTTATTTACAAATAAAAGTAGTTGTTCTATTTTTGTTTGTTTTGTTTTGTTTTGGCAGAATTGGGGATTGAACTCAGGCCCTTGTGCTTGCCAGGGAAGCGCTTATTAGACTGAGCCATCTCCCCAGGCTCAAAAGTAGTTGTTCTTTAAATATACTGTAACTGATGCCTATCCTACTAAAGAAAAAATTAATTTTCCATGTTTCTAAAAATTTTTTCCAGTCAACCATGCATCCATTAGTGTTATTTTATTGTTACTTCTTTCTTACTAGTACTTCTTTTAATTTCACTAAGTATGGGTAGCAAATTGAAAGATCAAATAAGAATCTAATGGAAAGAAGAAAAATAGAAGCATCAGTTTACTTCTTTTTTTTTCTCAAAGTTTTATTGATAAACAGATAGCAATGAGACAGTTTCAAATCAAATCAGAAGTACAGTTTCAACAAATAATACACTGCATATATTCTTCTTAGTGGTTAATTGCT
>NW_004524726.1:7123956-7126368 GCF_000260255.1 Octodon degus
AAAATTAACAGCAAAAAACAAACACCTATTACATTTCTGCTGTCCAAGTTGTTTCATTTTAAAATCACTTTGCCAGACCACTTAGAACATTTCAGTGTTACTGGGCTATCTTTTTTTATTATTAGAATTATGTTTTGAAATTTCCAGTAGTCGATCACTCATTTAAGATGGTTATTTTATTTAATAATTAACATTATACTTTAAAAAAATCTGTATAGCCCTTTTCTAAAATATCTAAATATTACATTGAAGTTAAATTATTAAAGCTTATGTAATAAGAAAAATATCAAAATTGAAAGATGACATAAAGAGTGCTTTTTTTTTTCCCCCCCGGAACCGGGGATTGAACTCAGGCCCTTGCGCTTGCCAGGGAAGCACTTATTCTACTGAGCGATCTCCCCGGCCCCTAAAGAATGCTTTGTATTGGGCTCTATTAACTTTTTATTGTTGTATAACAAATCATCACAAATTTAATAGCTTACAACAACACTTATTCATTCTGTTTCATTTTTGTAATTTAGAAGTTCAAGCACAGCTTAAATGCATCTTCTGTTTATGTCATAAGGCTGAAATTCAGGGGTCCACAGCCATGTTTTTATCTGGAGCAGTGAGCCCTACAAGCTCACATGAGAGATGAACGTGATGACTTTCTTGCTATGTAAGGCTGAGAAGGCTGTGGACTCTCTGCATGCTGGCTGTGGAGCATTGTTAGGTTCTCAAGACATCCCACGTTCCTTGCCACAGGACACCCTTAATCTTCAAAGTGAGCAACAAAGATTTCCTAGCAACAAATCTCTTTATGTTTCAAATCTCTGATGTCTCAAAGTCCAAGACCCCTTTGAGTAGCTACCCAACTAAGTCAAAACCACACGGACAGTCACCTTAAGGTGAACTATTTTGAGATCTTAATTGATTCTGTAAAAATTTTCACAGCAGTATTCAATATGAGCCCTTGGTTCAACAGGAAATAAAATATAATTGATTCTGCAAAGGACACCAGGGATTATCTTAGAATTCTGCCTGTCTCAACATCTAGGAAATATTATACACAGATCCTATATTTTTCATCATTTTTGTTGTTCTAATACTGAACCTTTTTCTTTTCATACCCATCAATGTCTTTGACACAAAGAAATTTATGTAAACTAGTTTCTTAATTGTCTATCTGCAAATCATTACATTTTTACTCTCATTTTCTTTTTCAAATTCAATTTAATTTCCAGAGAGACCTTGATTATTATTATTATTATTAATAATTTTGGTCTCTTCATCTTTCAGTTTGCATAATGCTTAGGTGCAAATTCCAAAAATTCTCTTTTTCAAGTAACAATTTCACCTGAATTTATTGTTTTGCTATTTCATTAATCTGTAAGAAGCACACAGTATTTTTAGTTTTTAAAAACGTAGGGAAGATATTTTTGTATCTGCAAACCTTTTTCTGTAAGATACAGCAATTGAAAACCATTCACATGTTATATACTATCTTTTTCAGTGTAACTTAATTAGACAATAATTTTCAATAGAGGATTAAGAGGTGCAAATTAATTAGGAAAGACATTAGAATACCTACTTATTCTTAGTTTTCTTTGTTCTGTTTAAAAAATGCACTGACTTTTAATATTAATTACAACTCTTTGTTGATTTGTTCAGAGTTTTATGTCTTAATTACCAAGCAGAAGAGTAGCAATTATGCATTTCATTAAATGCATAGAGGAATAATTGCAAGTTTAAGACTTCTCTGGGTATTTTAGTCTGCATAAAGAACTACTTATGTGTATGTCTTCTCTCTGCTGATAGCATATACAGTATATAAGAGCTTGCTTTGGAAATAGATATAGGTTTATATTCTTATCCTAATGAAACCTATGTAGAAAAGTGACTTGACATGTTGAAGACTAATTTGACTTATAAAAAAGATAATAACTGTATCAGAGGTTTATGGGTAAACTTTGTGTGTGACTTCTAACATAACTTTATTTTAACTAATAAAATAAATTTAACTAATAAAATAGTTAAAATAACATTTTAATCGTTAAATTAAAGAATATTTATTTTATTAACATATTTATTTTATTTTCTCCTTCTTCTCCTACTGCCCGAATTAAAGTGTTTTGTATCTTCTATAGCATACTTAGGGCCAGCCAAAGAGCTCCGCAGATTACAGTGCCTGCTCAAGCAGAGCACAGCTGCTGCAGTTTTATCCTTGGCTGGACTTGGTGGTCCTGACCCCAGGGTGCACTGAGACAGCGACGGAGACTGGGCATGATGGCGAACACCTGAAATCCCAGCTCTTGGGAGGCTGAAAACAGGAGACTCACTACAAGTCTGATCTATGTAGTGAGACCATGTAGACCCTGTCCTAAAACACACACACACACACACACACACACACACACACACAGAATAGAATAT
>NW_004524726.1:7137232-7138395 GCF_000260255.1 Octodon degus
GTCAATGAAACTTCCAGCAGAGTGTAAAAACAGCCCACAAATTGGGAAAAAATCTTATCCAACAATCATTCAGACAAAGGACTTCTATTTAAATTATATAAAGAACTAAATAATATTCAGCCCCCCAAAATTTAAAGACTTACTTCAAAAATGGACATGTGAGATGAATATACATTTCTCAGAGGAAGAAATGCAAGTAGCAAATAAATACATGAAAAAAATGTTCCACAGTACTGAACATTCAAGAAATGCAAATTAAGATAACACTGAGGTAACATTGCACCCCCAGAAAGAATGGTCATTATAAAGAAATAAACAAATAACAACTGCTGGAGAGGCTGTGGAAAAAGCTTTCTCCATTGTTTGTGGGAATGTAAACTTGTACAACCACTATGGAAATCAGTATAGAGGGTCCTCAAAAAACTGGACTGGAAATCTTATTCAATTCGGCTATTGCTGTCTGGGTATTTTTCCAAAAGAATTGAAAGCATCATACCATAGTGATATATGTGTACCCGTGTTTATAACAGCACAATTTGTTATAGCCTAATCTTGAAAACAACCAAAATGATCATCACTTGAGGAATGGATGAAAAAGATGTGATATTTTTGTACATTGGAGTACTACTCAGCTATAACAAATAATAAGCTTGAAGCTTTTATAGGTAAGTGGGTGCAACTAGAGGCTATACTCATAAGTGAAATAAATTAGACCCATATGTGTAAATATCATATTCTGTCCCTTGTGTAAGAACTTGAAAGTAAAAATAAAACCTGAGAGGTAAAACAGATATCATAAAATGCAAAGTAACTGAACTTAGGGATTAAACAATGAAAATGAGAGAAAGGAGAAAAGGAAGGAAAAAAATGAAGGAAGGAAAAATATGCAAGTATGAATATAGGTTGGCTGAGAGGATCGTACTCATATTTTCATTAGTGTTTTTGAAAATTGCAGTTAACATTTAGTTTTTACCTTGACTAACTCTGTATGTTGGTATCTAATAGTTGAACAACTACATCTAGGGCAGCAATGTGTAATAAAAAAGAATACTTGAGTACCTCTCATTTTTTTCTCTTAAATGTGTACCATTTCTAATGTCTTATTTATTATTATATTATCTTTAAAAGAAATTAAAACAAAAGACAAGGAAGAAAATAAGATA
>NW_004524726.1:7138675-7143825 GCF_000260255.1 Octodon degus
TCTTGTGCATCTATTTCTGTTAATCTGAGCAACAGTACTGATAATAACAGTAGATAATATAACAACCATTGCTAATTAGCTACTCTCATTTTGAATATCTGTAACATATGTACTCCTCTGTTGTCCTATTTCTGTCTTTGTTTCTACTACTATTTTTTGGTTTTATTTTATTCTTCAAAATAGAAAAGAAATTTATGTATTACAGAAAATTATTCAGTTCACCCCCCCAAGAAATGTTATCTTTATCTATATTATAATGATTTCAGGTGTGGCATTTTGAAAGATTGAGTCCCAAATCCTTTTACAGATGGATCCTTTCTGGAATCACATCATAACTTAATGAAGAAAGGGAAAATGAGAATGAGAGATTAATAAAATGAAATTATTTTATTTTACTGTAGGAATCACTACATTAAAAACACAAGCATTTCATAGAGGTGAAATCATGCACTCCATTATTTATGTTTATGTCATTTGTAAAAAGTCAGTTTTATGTTTTTTAAAAGTTAGGTATTTTAAAGCAAATGTCTGTCATAGAAATTTTCATGTATAATTAATATTAAAGTGCTAGCAAGTTAGCTAGTTAGGTGCCTTTTTGCTTTTCTATTTTGATTTATTTAGACTTTGAAGAGAACAGAAATGATAGATATCGAAGAAATTATGAAGCACTTTTACTAATGGACAGTACCAAGTAGGACTGCTGAATGCTGAATATCTTAAGACAGCATAAATAACAACATGGTAAATAAGAACATTAGTGCTAATTATGTAAATAAGGTGAATAATGTCTACAAAATTGTAAAGATGGTTTTTTGGTGGGTTACATAAATATAGAAAAACTATGAACTGTGTTTGAAAACCATGGATGTTTAATGTATTTAGTCAAGTCAAATATGTATTAAATATTTGATTGTGTTCTCATGGTTCATGGTGGTTATGAAATTCATTTGGTGATAAAACTTGTAGTTCAAGTTTATAAGTCATACTGAAATTACGTCACTGGATAGAGGTCAGGGTATGAAGAGATCATGTAGGAGGAGGGGATGCCTAAAATAGGAAGTTAGGCAATGATTCAAAAATATTAAAACCTTATCTAAAATTTGAAATAACTTGGAATTTACAAAATAGATAAGGCAAGGAGGGCAGATTACCTGGAGGGTAGTCTGGCTGTACCATCTGTTATCCACTCAGGAATTGATCCTTGTCCAAATGAGCTGGCTGATACTATTTCCCTGTTTGATCTGACCACTTCACATACATCCATCTTGAGTCTAAAATCTTAATCAAACAGTATAATCTTCCTTCATTAGGATGAAATATTTGTTGACTATGTTAGCTATGTGTTCAGGCTATTATAAGACATACTGGAAAGTTTAAGCTCCTTCACAGTGTATAGTTTAATTTATTTAGAAAGTATTCAATAAACCACAGAATTCCAAAAATTAAGGAATGTTATTTATTTATTTAAAAATAAAACTTACTATATGAATTGAAAATCTATAAAATAATTTAATAAATGAAGCAAACTAGCTTATATTCATTCACATTATTGTTGTTTTGTGGAACCTACTTTGATTTACATATTATCTGGTTTTCATTTGTGACTATATGATTATTTCAATTTTTTAAGAAACATTAAGATAGTGACTGGGAGTGGGGAGTCTGAAAACAGGAGGATCACTATGAGTCCAAGCTGTGTATTGAGACCCTGTACCAAACAGCTAAAGAAATAAAGAAATGTTAAGATATTGACATACATTTATAAAGTTAAATAATCAGATTTTACCTATAAAAAAGGAAAAAGTGTAGAAATATGATGAGATAAAACCCTTAAAAAATAATTTGAGACCTGAGGAGATGGCTCAGTGGAATAAGCACTTTCCCGGCAAGTGCAAGGGCCTGAGTTCAATCCCTGGTTCCGGAAAAAAAAAAAAAAAAAAAAAAAAAAAAAGACTTTGTCGTAGTGATCCCAGTACTATGGCTGGCAGAGGCAGAAGATCTTAGAGTCCAGCCCTGCCAATTTAGTTAGATGCTTTCTCATTATAAAAGGAAGATGAGGGTTGGAGACCCAGAACAGTAAAAGAAACAATAACAAAGAAAATTAATTTCACTCAAAGTCTACACTTACAATCCCAGATACTCAGTAAACTAAAGGAGGAAAATCCAAATTTATGATCTGCTTTGGCAATTTAGTGAATGTCTGTCCACAAAATATATATTTTTTTTTTTTTGGTGGAACCAGGGATTGAACTCAGGCCCTTGCGCTTGCCAGGTACGCACTTATCCCAGTGAGCCATCTCCCCGGCCCCCCATAAAGTAAATTTTAAAAGGCTGTATATATACTTTAATAAGAGGCCACTGACTTGTAGCACAGAAAAGAAATTTATAATCACATATTTTTTTCACATCTGTACAATATATTCACATATATATTTGTGAAAGTGATAAATAAAACCACATATGCATGACCTATAATAAATTGCAATTTTTTATCTACTGTTTGGACTTTTTATAGCAAATTTATATATTTTCAGTGGGAATGTTTGAAGAAAATTCCTCCTGTCTTCTCCTTTTTTTCCTTGTGTAGATGTAAGTATTTTTTGAATACATTTTTGAATTTATAAAAAAGTTATAAATTTTGTAGATTATTTACAAAATATTATAAAGCTGATATTTCATTTACATAGTATAATTCGCACAACCTTGCTGCTATCTCATAGCATTCCATTACTTATTTTAAGGCAACAATAAAAATAAGACATTTTGAAATGTAATTTCTCTGTTTGAGTAAATCTACTAAAATTTTTTCTTTTTCAAATTAATCCCTGCAGGTAATATTTTCAGTAATTTACTAATTTGGAATTACAATACCATTTTAAAATAATGACTGCATGTACAGAATATATTCTTGAGTAAAATCTTCACTAATAACTTAAAATATAAAATATTGAAAAAATGGAGAAGCCAATAGTGTTTGTTCTGGAAAAAAAAAAAAAGATGTTATAACAGTGAAAGTTAGTATTTATCTGAAGCTCAATTTTTGTCAGGAAATTTTGTAAAACTTTATATTAACACAGAAAAGCAATGTTAGAATATCTTTTTCACTGAATAAACAATAAGGACCTAGATTATAATGAGCTTGTTAGTGTTGTGCAGCAGAATGTACAAGGCTGCTCTGAATTCAGCCAAACATGTCTGGGACCCAAGTACTTAATTATTTGATTTTCACTTCTTGGGATTATTAGGTCCATGTGTATGGAAGAAGTACAACTTCATGTGGTATTGAAGTCCCTGCCCTTGACAGAAGCGATGCTTTCCTGGAAATAGTAAGAAGAAACATATTTATGAAAAAGATACTGGAAAGTTTTAAAAAAAATTTATTTTTTTGGGGGGCCAGCTCGGCCCACCCTGGGGGAGGAGCTGGCATAGCATGTGGTGCCAAGGACTGAACCATGGTCCCTGCACATTTGCCTAAGCTTGCCTACGCAGGTACTTTAGACCACTGAGCTATCTCGCTGACCCCCTGGAAAGCTTTTATATGATAGTTGAACTAGATTTTTTGCTATGAAGTGTAGGTATACTATTAATATTGACAATCAGCAAGCATGAGAATTTTATATGTTAACACAAATATTAAATATTATACTGACTAGTATTAATGGTCCTGTGAATCATGTTTCCTGTTGTCCTGTTCCCCAGCCCTGGACACTGTGTTGCTAAACTGGATATTTCCATTAGATGCATCTGGTGAACTGTGAATATAGAACATATTTTGTTTATATTGTGCCAAGTAAATAAATTTTACAAGAAGAATTATTTAATTTCTAATTATTCTTTCTAATACATTTTAACCCCTTAAATTTGTTTTATTATACTTTGAAACCTACACTCTCCAAATGTATGTCTGATAATGACTTGTGATACTGAGTAAAAATTATTGTGCACTGAAAAGACATGGGATTGGGAGACCAAAATGTACTGTGCAGTGTATTAGTAATGCTCTTTGGCAAATTTACCGCCCTGAATTTTGGTTTTTCATCAGTGAAAAGTGATTAACAATGATTTTCTAATTTTGTTTTATGCAAAAAATACATTTAAAGCATGTTAAAATTTAATAAATACACATACCATGCAGAGTTCTAAGAGCATTTCTTTTATCCTTGATAAATCATCAATTATAAGCTTAAAGTTTTCAAGACTCAAAGGCAGAAATAAATCTAAATATTATGTAAACTGGTTTAATTTATTGTAAGATAGTGATTAATCATTAAAGTCTCAACTCAAAATCTTCATCTTTTATAAATTTTAATTCATATTTCCATTTTCGATACATGACACCAAAGAGAGCAAATAATTTGTAGTGGTATCTAACTTTATTTACTGTTCATGTTCAAGTAAAATTTTTAAGAGTTAAGAATATAAATCTTGTCCATTGGGTTCTGCCAATTCGCGCCCCAAGAGGCGGTCACAGCGCCCAGCCGGAATGGCGTGGTTCCGAAGCCCCACTTCCACAAGGACTGGCAGGGCCGCATGGCTACGTGGTTCATTCAACCAGCTTGGAAGATCCTCAAGAAAGGCCCGGCAGGCAAAAGCATCGTGCACTGTCCCATGATGGACACTGCACCAAGGTCCGAGCTGGCAGCAGCTTCCCGTCTGGAGAAGCTGCGGGTAGCCAGTATTCACAAGCAGGTGGCCCGGTCCACTGGCATCTCGGTGGACTCAAGGCGGCTGAACAAACCCGCCTTGTCCCTGTAGTACAACGTGCAGCGGCTGAAAGATACCTCCAAGCTCATCCTCTTCCCCAGGAAGCCATCGGCTCCCCAAAAAGGAGACAGCTCAGCTGAAGAACTCAATGTGGCTACCCAGCATACAGGACCTGTGATGCCCATCAGGAATTCTACAAGAAGGAGAAGGCCAGGGTCATCACATAGGAAGAGAAGAACGTCAAGGCATTCGCCAGTCTGTGCATGGCTGGCACAAATGCCCGGCTCTTTGGCGTCCAGGCGAAGACAGCCAAGGAAGCCATAGAGCAGGATGTTGAGGAGAACAAATAAAACAGTGTTGGGATCTTGTAAAAAAAAAATAAAAACAATATAAATCTTATTTTAACAACATCACTCTGAAATATGCCAAAAGAATATAATTCTCTA
>NW_004524726.1:7143925-7158636 GCF_000260255.1 Octodon degus
CGGTCCCTGATGCTTTTGCTAAGCTTGTTCTAAGTAGGTGCTTTAGACCACTGAGCCATCTCTCCAGCCCCAAATTATATGTTTTGATATTGCAAATTAATTTCATTAATATTAGTTTTTGAGATCAAGTATTTTGTTGATACATAGGCAAGAAAACTGACTGTTGGAAGAGTTAGTGACTACAAATCTTGAGACTATTTAATTGTTTTTCTTTTTCTTTTCTTTTTTCTTTTTCTTTCTTTCTTTTTTTTTTTTTTTCTTGGCAGAACTGGGAATTGAACTCAGGTCCTTGTGCTTGCCAGGGAAGCGCTTATTCCACTGAGCCATCTCCCCGGCTCCTAAGAGACTATTTAATTGATGGAAGAATTTTCTTTTTTAATTTTTTATAATCCGTTGCAACACTATTCATAAATATGCAGGGTATTGAAGAAAGTGTTAACTTCCTAAGGAAAACTTAGTCCTTTTTCTATCACTTTCTTAAATTTAGGGATCTTTGAAATATAGAAATTTCTTTTATATTCTGTGTATATTTGTGCATTTCTTACAGCTGAGAGAAACTTATTTTCCTCCCTGCTGTTGTTAATGGCCTTGTAAAGGCCAAAATTGTTTTAGGAGGAGAGATTCAACTGTAGAGGGAGAGATTCAATTGTCACAGAAAAGCATGGCCGTGGAATATTCCCCCATAAGTCTCCTCTGGATCCAGTTGCTGAAACATGGCCACCAGGACACAGCTGTTTGGGGATCTTGGCTATGTTTTTGGTTGAGCTGTGTGACACATCCAGGGAATGTCCTGGTGTGGAAATAATGTGGTTATCAGCAGCCCCAGGCATTTGCTCTACTCTATCCCTCAGGTAAAAGTTACGTATTTTTATTACAATTGCCAGAGGAGTGCCAAGAACAGCGGCATGGGACTTCTGGCAGGCCTTTTGGGGCTGGAGTGATGCTAGTTGGGGAGATGAAGTGTTCTATTAGTGTTTCGGTGATACACTTTTTGCCGAGGCCAGTGGTGGAAAATGTCACAAATTATCTGGTTAAGAGCGAGTTAGAATATTTCCTAAAGGAACATCACAACCTATCAGAATGTGAGGAATTAAAAGTAGGAAAATTTTCATTACAGGCCCCTATTTAGAATCCTTAAAAAGGGCATGTACTTGAAGAAAATATAGGAAAGTTGCTTAAAGCCATACTACTAGTGAATGCTATATACTTCTTCCTCATTCAGTCTCTTAGATCTGTAGCAACTTATGGCTTGTACTGGTTGTCCCACTATTCAGCTGAAGTCTTTTCCCATTATTAGATTTTTTTTCAAATTTTCAAGTGTGAAAAGTAAATCAAGAAAGTGAGTAATCAGACTTCTATCTACAAGTAGAGTTTAGAAGTATCAAATGGAAGTGAGTGAGCCTATATGAATGGAGACAGCAGAAGAGAAATAGCCCTTCTGCAGTAAGCTTGAGATTGTCAGAACTTTTCTGTCAGTAGGGTCATTCAGCTGCAGAGGGAAGGTCAGCATTTATCCAGGCAGTGTTTATTAACTGGGGTAGGAAAAGTTATAAAACAATATAAATTTATATTGGTTATGGTGGCTGATAATCTAAAATGAAATACAGAGGAATTGTAGGATTGTCATTATTTTTTCACTTTTATAAATACAAAGTCGATGACATAAAATGGTTGGAATATAGATCTTGGCAAGTAGTTGTGTGTCTAGATGTTACTTAGGAGACAGTTTCAATGGAGTGAAGCAAACCCAGAATACATCTTGCCTAGAATCACTAGAAAAGACAAGAGGGCAAAATCTATCTGAAGGTGGACTCCAGACCTGGTGTTGATTAGTATCAGATTGAACTCAGAGGACTACTTTTCTCTATCATCTTCACAGAAACAACAACAAAAACTCAGGAACCGATAATGACATTATTTTCAGTCTTTACTTTTCTGTCTGCTTTATAGCATGAAGCATAAGTTTTCTAATATATAACATTGCATATATAATATAATGCACATATCAAATGTTATAAATTATTTGACATTACATAGTTAAATACCTTAACTGTTTTAAATAACTAAGAATGTGACATGATAATATATAAATATATATGTTATGGCTTGTGCTAGTTGCCTCCCCAAAGCCTCATGCAGTCATGGGATGACTTCTGGAATTTGTCATTGATTCTTGATCCACTGTTGGGATTATGAGTGTGAATGGCCTGGGGCAGATACTCTGTATTGCTATATAAGAGAGACAGACTTGTTTTCTGTTGCCATTGTTGCTGCCACTCCCTTTGCTCTCTGATCTTCGCTGCTATCATGAACTGCTGTTCTCTACCATGTTCCACTCTGCCTTGGGGCCAGCTGTATATGAACTGAAACCTCCACTAACTGTGAGCTGATTTTGAGTGTTGGGTTTTGTCTCAGCAACAAGAGAAGTGTAACTGACATAATGAATAAAAATATTTTATATTGAATGATATATGTAAGGAGTATCTACCTACAGAGAGAGAGAGAGAGAGAGAGAGAGAGAGAGAGAGAGAGAGAAACAGAGAAGTAGAAAATGTGGATTTCTTTCTTCTTCACTGTATTTCACCTACCTTCTTAATAAAAATGAGTGTCCAAATTCCAGTTCTTTAATGTCTGAGCTTTTTTCTGTACACTCACTCTTCTGATGGC
Organism: Octodon degus; assembly: GCF_000260255.1. NCBI lineage: Eukaryota > Metazoa > Chordata > Mammalia > Rodentia > Octodontidae > Octodon > Octodon degus. The sequence continues at coordinate 7,146,593 of NW_004524726.1, forward strand.
CTCATCCATCCCTAATTCATAAAGTACCATGCACAATGTAATTACAGCCTATCTATGTATCAATCTGTATTTATTTATTTGTTTATTTATTGGACACAGTCTCACCAGGCATCTCAGACATGTAGTGATCCTCCTGATTTCAGTTTCCCCAGTGTGGGGATTACAGGAGTGAGCCACCAGGCCCAGACTCAGTCTCTGGCTGAGTGTGCCCGGGGGCGGGGCTGGCATGCCATGTGGTGTCTGGAGATCAAACCCTGGCCCCTGAGCTTGCCTAAGGAGGTCCTTGGTCTGCTGACCTACCTCTCCAGACCCAATATTTATTTCTTATATGCAAATAAACTTAAATTTTCTTAACCAGAATATTTATTTCCATGTAATATATTATTCCCACATTTTTATATTAGAAAACATAATTTCTAGCTTTCAAGTAATAAGTCCAAAATGATAGTTTCAGTTTTCACACAATTATTTTGTACTAGCCCATTGATGAATCAGAAAATCTTACTGAATTTGTTTTTGATATATATTAAACCTATGCCACTTGTTATTTTATTCACCCTATTCCATGTATGACTTGTATCTTCCACCGGAAGGCTTGCTATTGTTGCATCCATATCTTTGTTTTCCACTACATTATTCTTGCTACAGAAAACAACCTAAAAAGTATTCTGCAGCAGTACTCTACATACTGCAGAAATGTCTCTCATCACTGAAAAGGAAGCTAAAGCCTCCCAGAGTTCTACACAGCTCTACGCATCCTGTTTCTCTGTCAGGACTCTGAACTCATTAGCTCCTCCAACACTCACTTTAACTATTCTTTCCTGTTTGTTCTGGAAATACACCCCGGCCCATATGCTCTGGCACTTGCTACTGTTGGTGCCTGGAACACTCTCCTTACAAAATCCTGCAAATCACCATTCTGATCCTTATTATATCTTAATCAAGTGCTGCATAAGAGAGAAATTTTCTTATCATCATCAGTTAAATTGAAACTTTCCCCATATGCTCTAATTTCCCCAAATTATCTGAATTTTCCGTACACAATAACTACTTACACATACCCCTCCCCCCACATTCACTGTATTTTCTTTTTTTTCCAGAACTACTAGAATTGACCATAATATTTATACTTATTTGTTCACTGTTATTTTTAATCTCTCAAATCATTGAATGATGCTAGTAGGTACTTAATAATTTTTAAATGTGAATGTTATTAATTTTTAAAATTAATTAGATTATACTGTCATGATGTTCTCTATTGGAAAACATCTTTGTTCATCAATAACTCAAAGAATATTGACCTCATTTTGTTATAATGACAATATTCTTTAATACATATCTTGAAATCTTTTGTGTAGTGCACCATTGAGAAAAAAGCAGTTAGTATTTCCCAGTCATAACCAGCATATATAGAATTCACTTAGATAGGTGGTGCCATGAAGCCAGGTATGTTTCCATTCAAAATTACTGTTCTTTTTATTGAATTTTCCAAACAAAGTTATGCTCAGAAGGAAATGGAAAGAGCATCTGATACCCATTATTCGATAGTCATTTAACAATTCTGGGAAATAACAACTTTATTCATATTTTCTGTTAGTATTCTGAAAGTGGTCCTGACAATGCAGCCATGGAGAGATTTGTTTTGATTATGTCTGTTGCCTTTCATTTTTAAGTGAACTAGACAATGCACCTGTGTAACTTTATGTCTTAACTGGATCGACAGGATATTTTTGAAACCAAGTGTAATGCTGCTATAAGTTGAAGATTCCATGAGAAGTAGCCTAACCTCTTTTCTTTAAAATAATGAGATACAATACTTATGTTTCTGTTCCAAAAATTTAGTAAACTGGGCACTTTAAATGGTGGTCCTTGTATTAGATTTGAACCACATTTTTAGTAGTAAAATCATCTTTACAAAGAAATATGTATGCCACCTAAATTCTAAATTAGAATACTTCACAGAAAATGATAAATTTACAAATTTAATAAGAATCTGAGGTTACAAATATCTCAAAAATAACATAGCAGTAGAAGCAAGGACACTCTATATGATAAAAGACAAGAAAATAGAAATTTGATTCAATTTTTATGCATTTCATATTTATATGAATCTCTTCCTTATATGTTTTGCTTTGCATTTTTCTTTCCTGTATCAAATATGAATGGTTCTGAATCACTAATTTTAATTTAACTACTTGTATAGTATTGATTTTGTAACCTTTTGGATTTCTGAATCTTTATTGTGTGTGTGTGTGTGTGTGTGTGTGTGTGTGTGTTTTGTTTGTTTGTTTGTTTTTTTGTGGTACTGGGAATTGAATTCAGGACCCTGTGCTTGCCAGGCAAGCACTTATTCTACTGAACTATCTCCCCTGCCCCTTTATTGAGTCTTATGACATGACACCTTTTTATTATTTCATATTAATGATTGCAATTTTTTTAAAAAAATTCTAGAATGGAATCCATTCCAGCAATTAAAAAAAAGCATTGTGAGGGGTGACGAATTATAAAGTAACATTCTTGTGTGCTCTAAATGAAAATTATTTTCAATTATTAAAATTTCAGAAAAACTCTGCTATTTGCATTACTGCATTTACTTGCATGAGAAAAATTGATACAGCTACTCTTTGATTGTAATTATAGCTTTTAATTCTTATTTGCCTAATGCAGATGTTGATTAATATATGTTATTAAGAAAGCAGTTTTTAAACAAACAGATTTTGGAAGACTTAGGAAAACCTTAGGGGAGAATGAGGAGACTTGAAGACTTCACAAAAATCACAACACCTACAAAAGGATTGTTATTAAATTTTTATGTGAGTGACATATCATTACTTTAACTTTTAAAGAAAGTTCTTATAACAAAGTCTAATTTCCTGAACTTCTAAGGCCAAGAATGATCCTTTCTTTCATCAATTTTTCAATTTCCTTTAAGAGTCATACAATCAACTATTTCATAGTGACCAATTTAATTAACGTCATGCATACTTTCAGTCTTCTTCTAGATGTCAATCTTTAGCACAAATTAACTGGCCTTCTTGAACATAATTGTAATTTTTAGTTTCAGTACCTAAATAGTTATGAACATCGGACTTCTCCTTTGTTACAATTATATGTGATAAATAATAGTAGAATACTTGTCTCTGTTAGTCTTCTCTCATTGCTGGAACAAAATGCCCAATACCCAAAATTAAGGAAGGAAAAGTCTATATAGCTCACAGTTAGTGTAAGTTCCAGTCTATGTTTGGCTGACTCCAAGGCAGAGAGTCAAGTGGCACAGAGCAACCTTTCTTGGTGGTGGCAAAGAACAAGAAATCAAAGGAAAAAGCAGTAGCTTTGGCTTCTAGCAAGCCTCTCTCCCTCCTCACATTGTAGTGCAGATTAACCACACCAGATCCTGGATGTAGCACTCACACCTGCAATCCCAGTATTGGATCAAGAATCAGTCACAAACGCCAGAAACTGCTTCATGACTGCATGATGTTTTGGGTGGAAACCTAGATATAAACCATGACTTTTGTTCTTGGATCACCAAAGACTCATGTACATCGCAGTGTGCAAAGGATATTATAGTCCATTTCTAAAAGTTGCCAAAGTCCTAACAGTATCAGCATTGCTGAAAATTCCAAGTCCCAAGTCTCCTTCAAGATGTAAGGTAAACTCCCCCTATATAGACGAAAAGGTAAATACTTCCAACATTCAGTAACACAAGATAAATACTGCCATTTCAAATGGTACACACAGCAAGATTCAAAAAATTGAGACCAAAACAAGTCCAAAATCCAGAAGGACAAACATTAAATCCTGTAGTTGGTTGTAGAGCATCCAAAGTAGTCTGTGGCAAACTGAGTTCCATGTGATCCCACATCTATGGCTCTGCTGCTGGTAGATCCTGTGACTTCTCTCTTAGGCTTGCTTTGCTTCCACATTGCAGTTTTCCTCAGTTGATCCACATTGTTGGATTATCCAAACTTCTGGGGTTTCCACTGAATAAGCTTCTCACTCATAGGTTTATGCATTGTCCTCTTAGCAGCACACTGCCTGGCCTCCCAGGACTTCTGAAATCTAGGTGGAAGCTTTCTTAACCTAAGAACTCCTGACTTCTGCAAGCACATAAAACCAATGTTCTGTGGATGATGCCAAGGTCTCCTGCCAGCTGGAGCAGTAGCCAGGTTTCTTCTCTCTTGGCTGTAGGACTCTAGTTCCTGGACCACTGAGCACTCTTACACTAATTCTGAGGAAAAAATTCTCTATGCTGGTGCCATTCTGGAACTCGGTGTGGCTGCTGCTGCTATTCTGGAACGTGGCACTGCAGCTTTCCACTCAAGATAAAGTCCCTCACCATTGAAATTCTAAAGCTGCAAAGGGTGGAGACCTGCTGCCTCCTGTGATGCCCTCAGGCCATTCTTTCCTTCTCTTGTTCCTTCCCAGCAATGGAAAGACCTTCTCAGCTCTATCTTTGCATTCCACAGCTTTACTGGGGCTTCGTTTCTGGACAACATCATACTTTAAAGCATCCTGCTGGGTTCTTTGCTCTTGATTCTCAACATAAATCTGACTAAATGTCCCCCCAAATAAGCATGCATTGCCTCAACATTCAACTGCTTTGAAATATCTTTTGCTGAACTTGTCTCCCATACTTAGTCTCAGGCAAAGTCTCTGGACATAAGCAAAACACAGGGGCTGGTGAGATGGCTCAGTGGTCTAAAACACCTACTTAGAACAAGCTCATCTAAGCAAAGCACAAGGACCGTGGTTCAATTCCCCAGCACCACATGTCAGCCAGCCCCACTCCCTAGTGGGCTGAGCTGGCCACACACACACACACAAAATAAATAAATAAATAAATAAATAAATAAATAAATAAACAAATAAAATTAAAAAAAATAAGCAAAACACAGACAAACTTTTTGCCAAGTCAAAATGTACATCATCTGGAGTCCAACAACCCATGCAGCCCTTCTTCCCAGAAGCAACTTCCCCAGCCTGGTCTTTACAGATAGATTTCTATCTACCTTCTTCTGGTCTTCTGAGCTCTGACCAGAATCTGCCATACAGAACAGCCATAGAGGTCCCAGCATTTCTCTTATAGGTGACATCTCCAAATCTTTCCTGTATCTTCGCATAAGCCATTCCCAAAAGCTTTTAATCTACATGGTCAGGTAGTGACAGCAATGACCCCACTTCTCTGGTATCAAATTTTGTCTCAGTTACTCTTCTTTCATTTCTGGGACAAAATACCCAAAACCCAAAATCAAGGAAGGAAAAGTTTACTAAGCTCACAGTTAGTGGAAATTTCTGTCTATCCTCATCTGGCTACAAGACAGAGTGGCACGTGGCACAGAGCAGTCATTCACAAGGCTGGGAAGAGCATGAGAACAAAGGAAGAAACACTGCATTCAGCTGTTAGCAAGCCTCTCTGCCCTCTTCACATTGTAATGCAGATTACCTGCCCCCAGGCCCGGGTGTAGCACTCACACCTGCAATCCCAGCATTGGCTCAAGAAGCAATCATGTACTCCGGAAGCTGTTCTAAAACTGTGTGAGCCTTTGAGAGGACAACATAACAATATTCAGTGTTGAAGGAAAATTAGAATTTTGCAAGTAGAAAGATTTTGCATCAGATATTTGTTAAAATGTTTTACAACTGGTGTGTTTTCAATCACCTTGTCTTATGCACTTCCACAACGTTGCTTATAGGTAGAAATGTGTTTGTACATATTCTAGAAAAAAGCAAACCAAATTATAGTTATTAATATAAAATTATTAGTAATTCTCTATGAATTTTTTTCTCTATGAATTTTTGATGACATTGAGCATCAAATCTACCCTAGAAATCATTCTAGGTATCGAGCCTAAAATGATTACTTAGAACTCATTATGGTGGTAAAATTTAATTTTTCCACTTTATGAGCTTGCCATCTACCAAAAGAATACTAAAGCATACTTCTGAGTATATCTGGGTGGGATACAGAGGGCATAGTGTCTCTATTTGACATCTTGTCTCTTCTCAGAAATTGTTCTCTCAACCTCCTTCTCAGCCTCCATGAGTAAGCATCTTGGTTCTGCCATGCCCTTCTACCATGGTGATTCTCTGTGGGGGAGCCACACATGGATTTAGTGCCCAGACATCATAAGCCAAATTCATCACTTGTCCTTAAGATGTGGCTGTTGGGTACCATGTTCCAGAAACACTACCAACAGCTAAGTATACGTTAATGGCAAGATAATAAATGAGAAAAGCTTTCCTTTTTTTTCTGGAGAAAGAGAATTTAGAAAATACTATAGCATGAAATACAATGTCAAAAAAATCAATATCATATGGCTCTTCTGAAAATGCTTCAAACATCTTGAGCTACTGTTACTGTGTTATTTCTTTTGATTATAAATTTATTTAAGATTGAATTTACTAAGAAGAATTGATATATTAGAAAAATGAAAAAAAAAATCTCTTGTTTAGTCCATGAAATTTTTAAACAGATTAAAGTCTTGAGAAAATATTACTTTTATGATCAAAGGTTTAGCAACATGAAGGGAACTTGAAAAAAAGAGCTAAAAATAATGTATTGCCTTTCTTTGGTAGAATATTGACTCATTAATTGGCTTCAAAAACACTGCATTTCCAATCATGTTAAGAAGGGCTGGGGAGATAGCTCAGTAGAATAAGCTCCTGCCTGGCAAGTGCAGGGCCTTGAGTTCAATCTCTGTTATTGGGAAAAAAAAATCTCCTTCCAATCATGTTAAGATAACTGGAGAAGCTTAAACTTAATGCAAAAATTGTAAAGATACCTGTTTGTATTAAAATGCAAGTGACTCTCCAGAATTTTCATTTTAGAAAAGTTTCAAATACTAAAAAGGGTATGCTCACTCTGATAACATACTTTGGGGTTTTTTTTTATTTGTGTGTGTGTGTGTGTGTGTGTGTGTGTGTGTGTGTGTGTTGCTACTGTTGTTTTTTCCTGCTGCTTTAGTTAAGAGATTTCATAGGATTTAAGCAAACTGCTTGTATCCCTAACATTACCACAAATCTCCTTGTATTTACTCAATATGTCATTCTGAGGAACACAGACAGGCTGCCTCAGCTGCTGTGTGCATCAGTGTAGCTGCACTCTTCTCTCTCTGTGAATGTATGCACACTGATACAGAGCTGGCATTGCACCCACAGGCACTGCACCCATCACATGCACATGTGTATTTATCTGTGTGTTTAGAAGTATGCTGAAATATGTATTCTTAAATTATGGGCTGAATTGTGTCCCTCATCTTCAAGTCATCTATGCACTGTTAATTATAATGATCAGAATGTATTTGGTAAGTCCTTATGAGAAGTTGTTGAAAAGAAATTTTTATAGTAAACTCCAGTCTTGCATATCTGATGTCTGCACAGAGAAAGAATATAAGGACACAAATAAAAGAAGATAAGTAAAACAATGTGAACAGTGAGATGGTGGTCATGAAGAAAAAAGCTTGGAAGAGTCCTTTGTCATGACTCTCATAAAAATACTTTCTAGAAAGTTAATTTTGACATTTTGGATCTCAGAGCATCAGGAAAAAAGTATCTGTTATTTAATTTTCCCATTCAGGGCAAATCAAAATCTCTAGTAAGCTAATATAATTCAAGTGACTGGCATATTCTGAGTATCTTTTTATAGTGTTTTTAATGAATATGTAGAATTCCAGTTATTGAATAAAGTATATCAAGTTTTTCTTTCTTATTAAAATATAGTAGTAATAAACATGAATGAGGGCTGGTGAGGTAGCTCATGAGATTAAGTGCTTGCTTAGACAAGCTTGGGGACTGGGGTTCAATCCTCAGCACCACACGCTGTACTGGCCCACCAGTGGGCATGCAGAGCTGGCAACTGAGTCTGGGTGTGGTTGCACATGCCTGTAATCCCAGCACTGAGGAGGCTGAAAACAGAAGATCACTGTGAGTCAGAGCTGCATAGTGAGACCCTGCACCAAATACATTAAAAGGGAAAAGAATGAATCCATGAGCAAATATGTGAAGAGTTTTGACCAGTTCTTAGAGTGATAAATTATTAGCATTTTATATTTTTATATTTTACAAATACTGATATCTATAATTTAATAGCCCTTAGCAATACTGTTCCAGATCTTACCCATGTTTCTGAATGAGAGTTTGTGCATCTACATATTCTTTTAGACCCGAGTACTTTTATTTTTTTACTTCTATATACACTTGATTGTTTAAACTTGGGAAATAATAATTTCTAATTCAGTTACTGGTTATTGCTATAAATTCCCTATTGTTATGATGTTTGTCTTTATCTCAAATAGGTTTTTATCGATGACATCCAAAATCTTCTTACCTCCCCATAATTGGTAATGGAAACTTCAGTAAGGTGAGGTATAGAATCAAGATTTTATTAAGAATTTAGAAATTATATTCACCTCTTGTCTATCTGTATTATGTGACCAGATGTGTCCCAATTCCAAATCAGATTCAGAGAAACACTTTTGTAGATATTTTTATAGTTAATATTCATAAAATTATCAGTTCTTATTGCTTTCTATAATTGAACATGACATGTACATTATCAACAGCATCCATATTTATCAACAAAAGTATAAGGAGGGATGGATGTCGTCCTTTGCTAGACCTATCAGTTACTTGGTGCTTGATTTCAGATAATATCTGAAAGTTTGCATATTTAAATTAGCTTAGTCTTGTTCACATGGAATACCACCTTTGCTAAATATCTTTTGTTACCCTATTCTCTGTTTTGAATCCCAAAGCCCTCTTTTTCATAGTTCCTTGTAGAATTTTAGAACTCTTATGATCCTTTTAACAAATTGTCTTGTAGTATAGAATGGCCAGCTTTGGTTATCAACTAATAATGCTGACTAAAAGCAATGGCTGCTGAGGCAGCAATTTCAGTAGTCAGGGAATTACATATTAAATGTGCCAATCTCTAGTTGGTTGACTTGTGGGTTAAGATTTAGATGGCATGCATACCTACAGTTCCTAGGAACTTACAGGGAGGTTAAAAGGGGACATGGTGAGATGCCAAGTAAAGACATCTCCTACTCTATAATTTTGTCTAAGACTATCTTAAATATATAAACCAAGCAGAAATATTTGAACAAATTGAACACAAGGGACAGAAAAAGCTGGCTAAAGTCAGAAACAGATGGGACTCTGACATGATCTCAAGTGGGGTTGTGTACCAGAGTTCAATAGCCCACTGGGCAGATTTCCAAACACTGGGCAGTTTAGTCTATCCTTTATCATTAAGCCTAATTAAGTTGTCCTTTTATGTTAGTCCAGTGTAGGGAAAATTAAGTGGACATAGCAAATAAATTTTATTTAACCCAAGGACACATGCTACATTTATGAATCATATAATTTGTGGAAATTATAGTATTATTGGTTTCTTTGAATCTTTGAGTAAATTTTAATTTTAAAATGCTTAGATTCTACAAAGTACAACACAAAAACAATGCCACATTTTTTGTTTGTTTGTTTTGGTTTGGTTTTGGTACTGGGGCTGGAACTCAGGACCTTATACTTGCCAGGCAGCCCCTTATACTGCTGAGCTATAAAAGAGCCCAATGATGCTATTATTAAAAAAAATTACTAAAGTATACTTTAACAAATTTCCACAAATTTATAAACTAAGAAACCAATTACATAAAGTAGAAGTTTCTATCATAAACATGGTCTCATTTACGAGTGAAGAACCAAGTTATTATTTCCCTAAAAAAGTTTTCTCATACTTACTTTTTCATTTTCCCTACCACTTTGTCTCTGATTGAACTAAAAATTTTGCATTCATGATCATAGGATTAATGTTACATCTTATACTTTTTATCCTGTACATATCTAGATTTTCTACCATTTATTCATAGAATGAATTCATTAAATTGTTTTTCTATGCAAACTAAATGCATACATGTTTGAATCTTGCAAGATGAACTATTTTCCACATACAGTGTTTCATCTTTGAGGGAAAAATCACTAAAATGTTTCTGATGGAATTTATTTGAGATGAATTCCTCATTTTAGGGGTACATAGATTTCTAGGGGCACACATATTTAGGGCATATAAAAGTTGATTCTCTGAACACATTCTAGATGTGCAGATATCTTGCCATAGAAAAACAAGCTGTTTATTTCAAGTATTTGTTTTTTTAATTTACTTGAGAAAATAAATTTGCTTGCATTACTTATTTAAAATATTTACATCAGTTATATTACTCATTAACTGTTGATTGATATTTGCTGGTACATTCAATGAATTGTGAAAAAATATTTTTATATTCATTTTAAAATTTATTACTCAGGGCCAGTGAGATAGTTCAGTGGTCTGAAGCACCTGCTTAGGCCAACTTAGGCAGGTGCAGGGACCACTGTTCAATCCCTGGTACCAAATGCTGTGCCAGCTCTGCCCGCAGGGTGGGCTGAGCCAGCCAAAACATAAATAAATAAATAAATGATGAAATTTATTACTCTGCTACCTTTTCTTTTGTTGCATTTCACATTTTCCTCTTGGATAATTATTTTCAATAAGTAATATATTATAGGAACACAAAAGGAGAAGCTTATGAAGATTTATGTATATACACAGAGATTATTTGGACATAAGAAAGCTTTCTTTAATCTCTATTTCTCCCACCACCTCTCTCTCCTCCTGCTCTCTCTTTCTTTCAAAACGTGTACATCCGTATATATAAGGACTATCTTAGAAAACACGTATTTATGGACTTTTGATAGAATGCTTTACTTTATAGAGGATTTAAGCTTTTTATGCTTGTATTTCATCCTTTCATAAAAGGTGTAAAATATGTTTGGGCATTTTCTTAGGTCTGCATCCATTTTCTTAGGTCATGCAACCTATCACTCAGTGGCTACTTACGGCAGGGCTACGCTGAATCCAAATGCCTGCTGGAATACTGTTTGGCATCTATTTGTTGGACCTTGACCATCATTATTAATCAGCAGACCTTGCTAACTGAAGGGCACATGGTATCTGCTGTGAAACACTTTTCTAAAAAGATGATTTACAGGAAAAAATTACAGTGTGCTTCTAAAGTTAGTGGCCTTGCTATTCATCAGCAAGTTCATAATACTGCTTTGACAAACTATTTTCTGCAATGAAATTTTGGTAGTGACCATTTTAAGTTAATTAATTTTCAAAAGTGATAAGAAAATGATATTTTATTATATTGTACCTTAATCTTTTTCACACTTTCTCAGGATTGTCAAGTGAAAGGAATTATTGTTAGACAGTATGAATTATTCAGATTTTAAGAAGATAATTAGTTGAATCAATTGATTTAAAATCAAGATGTATATATTTTAGAAGATAATGATTTCAAATGAAATAATATCATTAAATAGATACTATCTAAAGGGTGATGTAGTTTATCATCATCACCTTAATCTTTCTGAACAAACTAATGAAAAAATTATACTAGATTGATATTCTTTTCTTCTTTTTAGAGTGCTAAGTATTGAACCCAGGATCTTCTCACTGAGCTATATTCCTAGTTCTTTTTCTTTTTTTTTTTTTTAATTTTAAGATAGGTTGTCCCTATGTTCCTACATTGCCCTAGCTTTGCTTGAACTTAATGTCCTTCCACCTCAGTATCTCAGAATGCTGGGATTACAGGTGTGCACCACCATACCCAGCTCCAGAGCCTTCTGATCTGAATCCTTTGTTATAATTATAGGTAAATGCATAAATAATCTCATCACGCCAGCACAAACACAAATAATACCCACACTTACAGTGCATGTGTGTGTGATAAAATTACAACTGAATCTATCTATCTATCTGTATCTCTATCTCTATCTCTATCTCTATCTCTATCTATCTATCTATCTATCTATCTATCTATCTATCTATCTATCTATCTATCATACTCCTTTGAGGGCCAGCAAGATAGCTCAGCGGTCTAAAGCGCTTCCTTAAGCAAGCTTAGGCAAAGCGCATGGACCACAGTTCGATCCCTGGCACCACATGCTGCACCAGCTTCTCCCAGGCTGAGCCAGCTACAAAAAAACAAAACAAAAAAAAAAAA
>NW_004524726.1:7159406-7176698 GCF_000260255.1 Octodon degus
ATTTGATTTGAAACTGTCTCATTGCTATCTGTTTATCAATAAAATTTTGAAAAAAAATACTCCTTTGATGCTTGATATTATTTCTGTGAAATATGTTAGGTTAAGTTAAAGGTGCAGAGTAATACTCTGTTAATTCTCTTCTAAGTACAGAATCAATAAAGAAAGGTCAAGATAAATTATGCATCATCTCATCTTAAATTTTACTTAAATATTATGAAAATAACACAGGAAGTATCAGAGGATCATTATAAAGTTTCTAAGTCTCTTACCTCTAACAATGCTGCTAAATTTACTCAGATTGGTTGTTTCATTCTTTTAGGTAACTATTTTATTTTTCTCAACTGAAAACTTTGAATGTCTTTTAAAAAGAACAATTAATCTCATAATAAACTGTTATCATTTTTGCCAACACTTTATTCATACGTTATTTATCTCATCTCATTATGATTTTCTATGACTCTGTATTACAGGTATCATTACTGTAGTACCTGGTAGTGCAGGATGACACTGAGCACATGAAAACTTGCACATAGCTAAGCTACAATATTTTATGCAACTTACAGAATTGAAATACCTTCTAAACATGAAACCACATCAGCATTGATTCATCTACTGATAAGGTGGAGTATGAAAGAATTGAAATAAGAAAATCTAAACTTGATCCATTTTCTTTTCATATCTCAAAAAGTTTTATTTTCCAAAAAAACTGCATATAATTATGTCCCTCTCTGTAGTGGAAATGTTTGGTGTTAAATACCAAGCTTCAAAATGGAAAATGCTTACATTAATAAGACCTTCCACATTTTCCTTGATATGATAAGAGCAATCTTCTAAAAGACTAAGTAAAATTATAATTTGCTACTTACACACTGTGGTAGAAGTTGTATAAAAGTATTTTAAAATTTCATTTATCATTCAACACAAATAAGTAACATGATATTTAGAAGAATAATTAAGAAATTTCATTTTTGTATGGTAATTGCATCAGTGATCTGTCAACACCATACATGAAATTTTAGAATTTTGAATAATTTCTAATACATATAGATATGATACATTACAATGTTTAAATAAGATTATGCTTTTAGAAATATTTTCAAGGAGAGCTGGTAGGTCAGTAAAATTAAGTTTACAGATAAATGGCTGGCCTGATAGCTCAGCAGACTAAAGCGCCTGCTTAGGCAGAGTTTAGGGCTGGGTTTAATACCTGGTGTGCCATGCTGGCCCCGCCCATGGGGTGTGCTTGAGACTGGGAGTGGTGATGCTTGCCTGTAATCCCACCACTTTGGAGGCTGAAAACAGGAGAATAACTAGGAGTCCAATCTATGTAGTAAACACTGTAGACCCTGTAGACAATGTCCTAAATACAGAAAAAAAAAGTTTACAGATAGATAAGCATCTTTTTATTTTAATGATAAAAGTAATACAATGTCATAACAAAATAATAAGAGAATAACAATGGTTAATACACTGCCTATAGTTATCTTTAAAGTAGTTAGTTAATGTACAAAATATTGAAATAAATTCTCTGATCAATATTAACACAACCTTCCTTTTCAGTGAAAGAAGAGGAAACTAGTAGTACAGCAAAATTGCATTATTTACTTTTCCCATCCTTCCTTTTCCCTTTTCCTCATCCTAGATCCTTTTATATTTCCAACAATTTCATCGTATTTCCCAATATCTATTGTACATTGTAGATTTTATTTATTGTTCCAGATTCTAACACCAGGAACATAACGCAAAATTTTCACATGTGAGTCTGATTTGTTTCATGTAGAAGTGTGGTTTCAAGTTATATTTATTTCCCTATAAGAGTCTGAAGTTTGGGATGGCCACATAGCTAAGCAGACTAAAGTGCCTGCTTAGGCAGGGACAGGGACTGAGTTCAATCCCTGGCCCCACTCCCAGGGTGCGCTGAGACAGCAATTGAACCTGGCCATGGTGGCACATTCCTATAATCCCAGCACTTGGGAGGCTGAGAACTGGAAGATCACTATGAGTCAGATCCATATAGTGAGATCCTCCTGACTCTGTACTAAAATACATAAAAATGTCTCAAGTATATTCTTCTTCATGGATGAATTGTCTTACATTGTATAAGAAGACTATGTCTTTTTAAAAATACATTCCTTAATTGATGGGCATTTGGATCATTTCTAGGATTTATCTAGTACAAATTGTGCTGCTTGGATCATAGGTCAAGATATATTACAGGGAGTTCATGATTTTGTTTCATATAGAAATAAAATACAGTTCATGATTTTATTTTATACAGAAATAGCTGGGTTAATTGGGACTTCTAATTCCAGTTTTTTGAGGAATCTCAACATTGATTTCCACATTGCTTGAACTAGTTTTCATTTCTGTCAGAAGTGGAGAATATTGATTTCTCTTTTTTATATTTTAATAATTTTATTGTGAAAGAAGTAGCAATGAGATAGTTTCAAAATAGGTTAATAGTACAGCTACAATTATTGATATGTTGCATATTGTTGTCTTTGTAGTAGTTATTCCTAGTACAAGATGCAGACATGGTATCTTGTCTAAACACTATTAGTTCAAACCTTCTCTTGGGGCTGGTGAGATGGCTCAGTGGTCTAAAGCACCTATTTGAACAAGCTTAGCAAAGCAAAGGGACCACAGTTCAATCCCCCAGCACCACATGCCAGCCAGCCGCGCACTCTGGTGGCCTGAGCTGGCCACACACACACACACACACACACACACACACACACACACACACATAAATAATTAAAAAAAAAACCTCACTGAACTAAGAGAAAGTAGCTGTATATCTATGCTATTTTGTATATACAGATACATATTTTTTTCCACTACAAAATGGTTCATTTATATCCCCCTTTTTGTTTACTTTTGTCAGAGATGTATACTCCATTGCCATTCATACAATGTAGCTGCAAGAATTCAGCACAGCAATCCAATATAGTCCAGTAGTCTATAACAATATTGGGTTGTCTGCAAGATTGGCAGTGTCAGGAGTTGTTGACTTGAGTATTTGCAGCTCAGCATATTAGTATGGCTTTACTTTTTATAATTCCTTTTTATACTCTTCTGCTGGATGGTTAAGACCAAGATAAAGCAAGACCTATATAACAAGAAATGTAACTTTTGTATCTGACAAGGTCAGTCAAATCCCCTTAGGACTTACTCTGAAACCCTGTACAACAGTTTGCAGATCCTTTGTCAGTGTCAGGCATGTGGATGAGTCACAGCTTGACCAATTTGCTCTCTGTGAAAGCCTGAGAGAATGTTTTCTTTCCATGTGACTCTCTTTTGGCACACTCTACATCATCGATCACTTTCTTCTGTAGTCCAATAATATCCTTGATCTGAAGATTTGGAACACCACTGAGTTACAGGATGTTACAGTACAGGTTCTTATGTGTACTGAGTTCTCACTGATCTTGAAAGGCTAGGGCCAAAATGCTGGTTGTCCTTGTAGCCCTTCTTTTTCTCTAATTTTTGGTCTGCAAACTTAAGTTGTTAACCCTCCAGAAGAGAAGCTTATTATTGTTACCCTATAACATAGGCAGTTGAGCTTATCCTCACTATCTGTCTGAATATCAAATATCTTAGACATAACATGGAACAGGTTTTTTCCATCAAGTATTGATATGTTAAACTTCAAGTACCTATAGAATATGAAGGAAAAAATAAAAAGTGTTACAAAATAGGCATAAATAGTTACATATTTTGTATACAGAAATTTAGAAATCTAACCATATACAGCA
This sequence comes from Octodon degus, assembly GCF_000260255.1. Classification (NCBI taxonomy): domain Eukaryota; kingdom Metazoa; phylum Chordata; class Mammalia; order Rodentia; family Octodontidae; genus Octodon; species Octodon degus. Next base: position 7,163,162 of record NW_004524726.1, read on the forward strand.
TTGTAGCAGGACAGTCCCATGACTTTTTTTCTTGTCTCTTGTTTTTATTTATTACCTTTTTTTCTGAATGAACATTTCCTTGAGAGACAGTATGGCAGTAATTGGTATGATATGATAAGCAGTATGATTTAGAAGACCTGAATGAATATTGATTTCTTGATGATAGCTATTCTTTCTTTGGTGAAATGAAATATCAATATTATTTTAATTTGCATATTTAAAATGACCAATGATGACTTTTTTCTTCTACTTATTTGCCACTTGTATTTCCTCATTTGTATTCTTATTAAATGCCAATTTTGCAATTGAGTATTTGAATTTGATGGGTACAATATTTTTGCAACTCTTTATAAATTATTGGTATAAGTCATTGATCTGAAAGATAATATTTTTTCTTATCTAAAGAGAATACAAAATAGTGACAAAAATATAGAACTTCACCCAACAAAACAATCAGAATTGGACAACTGTTGCTATATTACATAATCTCGTTCAAATTAGCTGTTCAGATTATGAGAAGTGAGATGAAAAATTTGCAAAAAAAGAAAAAAGTTATAAGATATTAAAATGGACAAGAAAATATCTTAAGTATCAACTGCTCCCCTCTGTGGACCAGCAGAAATTAGCAGTTCAATTATTGAAGCCATCCCGCATACATACATACATACATACATACATACATACACACATACATAAATATATCTCCTCCCCACGTTCCTCTCCTATCCTTTTCCTCATCCAAGTTTTTCTTCCTTTTGAATAGATTATTTCTGTTTCACAGTATGTATAGTACTATTCAGATTTTATTTACTCCTTTGGGCACTTACTTTAGCAAGACAATATGTTCACACATGGGGCTCTACTTTATTTTGCTTACGATTATGGTCTCTGCCTGCACCAATTTACCTATAGAAGCCTAATGTTTATCTTTCTTTACAGATGAGTAATAATCCCTTGAAAAAATGACATACCGTTTTATACACATGTTATTATACATTCCTGATTCGATGGGATGTTGGGTTTGTTTCTCAGATTTAGCTTTCACAAATTGTGCTATTATAAACATGGGTGCTCACATATCACTGTGCTTCAATGTTTTCAGTTCATTTGGCAAGACACCCAGAAGGGGACTATCTGTGTTGAATAGGACTTTTGATCCTAATTCTTTTTTGAGACATTTTCACACTGATTTCAATAGTGGTTATACCAGTCTGATTGGTACTGGTTGTTGATTCTTTGAAATTTTACCCATGAATGGCAATTGACAAGAGTCTAATTCTAGCCTTCAGCATGAAGAAAGCCAGTTTTTCTAGTACTTTTTATTAAAAAGGCTATCATTTTTACTGTGACAATATTTGGAACTTTTGTAAAAGATAAGGTGGTTCAATGTGTTTGTACTTGTGTCAGTCTTCTAATCTGTACACTCCCACTAACAGTAGAAAAGTGTTCCTTCCCACCTTCCTCCCCGCTATTCTATCATTTGCTATTGGTTGACTTCTTGAAGACAGACATTCTTTTGAAGTAAGACAGAATCTCAGGGTTGTTTTCATTTGCATTTGTTGAATGATTTTGAACATTTTTCTATATATTTATTTTCTTCATGTTTTGTCATTGAGAAATATGTATTCATCTCAAAAATCCATATTTTTTTATTTTTATTTTCTCACTCTATGGAGCTATCTCCTTGGTCCCAAAAATCCAATTTTAGTTTGAGTTTTGAATTTTGGGAGCCTGATTTTAAAAAATACTTTATGCATTCTGCATAGAAGTTCTTTGAAGGACAGTGGACTATAATTTTTTCCAATTCATGGTTTTATTTTTACTGTATTGGTGATTTATTTTGATGTGCAGTAACTTTTCAAAAAGATGATACTATTTGCTGATTCTTTGAAATATTACCCATGCATGGCAATTAACAAGAGTCTAATTTTAGCCTTTAGCATGAAAAAAGCCAGTTTTTCTAGTACTTTTTATTAAAAAGGCTACCATTTTTAGTGACCATATTTGAAACTTTTGTAAAAGATGAGGTGGTTCAGTGTGTTTGTAGTTGTGTCAGTCTTCTAATCTGTTATGTTGATATTCAGTTGTGTTTTGCTACCTGTACTTTTCTGCTTTTATCACAGTAGCTTTGTAATACAATTTTAAGTGATGGATAGTGATGCTTCCTGCCTTGACTTTGTTGCCCAGAAATGCTTTTGCCAGTCTAGGTATCTTCTGGTTGCAGATGAATTTTAGGAATGTTTTCTATAAATCTGTGAGGTATACTGATGTTATTTTAATTGATATTGCATTACATCTGTAAATCAATTTTGGGAGTAGAGTCCTTTTCAAAATGTTGTGTCTTCATATCCAGGAGCAATAAATACCCTCTTATTTTATGAAATCCTCTTAACTCTCTTTTATCAGAGTACTTTAATTTTCAGCATATGAAGCATTTGTTCCTCTGTGAAACTGATTTCTACCCATCTAATGTTTTATGTTATTCTGAATGGCATGGCTTCCCTGATTTTTCTCTCAGTGTCTTTATTGATTGTGTACAGAAATTCTATAAATTTTTGAGTGATGATGTTGTATCCTGCTAAACTACTGAATTTTATTATAAATCTATAAGTCTCTTGGAGTTTTTTTTTTGGGTCTTCTATGTAGAGTATCTTAACTCAAAATAAAATTGAGAGAATAAATTTCAAAGTTCATGAAATGGAGCACACACAAAAAAGCAGAGGTAACTATTGTAGTTGCTAATGACATCAAATCAAACAAAGAAAGATTAAAATAAATAAAGAAGATCACTACATACTTATTAGGGAAAAACTGCAAGAGGAAAAGATATCAATCATAAATATATTTGCACCCAATGTAGGAGCTCCCAACTACATGAGAAAAACTTTTAACAGACATGAAATATCAAAATAAGCATTAACAAATTGTAACAGGAGAATTTTACACCCCACCATCATAAACAGAAAGGTTAACTAGGCAAAAAATCAGCAAAAAAATAACAGAACTAAACCAAGCTTGTGAAGAAATGGACTTAGTAGATCTTTATAGATTGTTTCACTCAGCAATAAGAGAATACACATTGTTCTCACATGCACATGGGAGGTTCTCCAAAATAGACCATATATTAACACATAGAGCATGCTCAAGTAATTGAAAAGGAGTTGAAATTTTTCCATGCATATTATCTGATCATAATACAGTGAAACTGGAAATTAGTGATAAAGGAAACAGCAAAACTCCCATAAGCACATGGAAATTAAATAACACCCTCCAGAACAATAAATGGGTCACAGATGAAATTAAAGAATCAATGAAACAATATTTGCAATCAAATTAAAATAAAGATGAAACTTACCAGAACCTATGGGATGTAAAGAATGCTGTCTTATGAGGGAAATTTATAGTGATAAATTTTCACATCACAAAAAAAATGAGTCCAAATAAATAATCTTATACTGAACCTCAAGTTCCTAGTAAAAGAAGAGCAAGTCAAGCCCAAAGCCCAAAGGAGGCAGGAAATTATGAAGATCAGGAAAGAAATTAATGCAATTGAGATAAAGAAAACAATACAAAGAGTTTTTTCTTTGAAAGAATAAATAAAATTAATAAGCATATAGCCAATATTATCAAAAAAAGAAAAAAATTAGATTCATGCCATAAGGAATGAAAAGGATGGAATTACTGCAGATCCAGTGCAATTTCCAAAAGCTATCACCTGACTTCAAAATGTTAATTCTCACATGATTGAGAACACAGAACAAATGGACAGATTCCTAGATACATATAAATTAACAACACTCATTAAAAAGTTATAAAAATTCTGAATCCACCAAATATTAATCAATGAAATTAAAAATGTTTTAAAAAACTTATCCACAAAGACATGCCAGGTCCTTATGTGTGCACAACTGAATTCTACAATAAATTTAGAGATGATTTAATGCTAACTTGTCTCAAATTCTTCAATGAGATGGAAAGGGAAACATTTCTCCCAAAGACCTTCCTGGAGTCAAGTATTACTCTGACACAAAAAACAGAGAAAATTCCAACTGAAAAAGAGAACTACAGGACAATCTCCTTAATGAGCATAGATGCAAAAATCTTCAATTAAATACAAGCAAACACAATGCAGCAAATTATCAAGAAGATAATACTTCGTGACCAAGTGGGATTCATCCCTGGAATTTAGGGATGGTCTCACATATTCAAATCCACATAAACAAAGCCAACAACAACAACAACAACAACAATGACAACAACAAAAATCACATGATCATTTGAGTAGAAGCTTGAAAAGCTTTAAACAAATCTTAAACTCATTTATTATAAAAACACTATAAATTTCTGAACAGATAGACTTTGCCTCAAATTTACAAAAATCATCTATGGCTATCACAAGCCAACATCATACTAGGTGGACAAAAACCAAAGACATTCACTTTAAAAAATATCAAAGAATAATGATTGGAAAGGAAAATGAAATTATCATTATTTGTAGATGATTAGGTATAATGCTTTACCACTCTTTGGATTGCCTTTTCACTTTGTTTGTGATTTCTTTTGATATAGAAAAGCTTTTCTTTTTTTCCTGTATTTTTTAGGGAAAGGTCTAACAGGGTGTTTAAGGTCTCACCACGAGATTGGACTCTTAGTGATTTTCCTGTTTACAGCCTCCCAAGTGCTGGGATTACAGGCATACACCACCATGCCCAGTCTCAATCGCAGTCTCAGCATGCACCAGGAGTGGGTTCCGCGTGGCAGACCCGGGGATCAAAACTCCTGCCTTAAGCTGCTGAGCTATTTGGCTGGTCTTCAAAAGCTTTTCAATAAGATGATAACTCAGTTGTTTCTTTGAAGTATTTCCTGTGCAGTTTATTTTTGTTCAAGAACACTCTGCCTACTCATATGTCTTCAAGATTTCTACCTACTTTATCTTCCATAAGATTTAGTATTTTTGTTTTAGTATTTGGATTTTGATCCATCTTGGCTTTAGTTTAGTGCATAGTATAGACATGGGTCTAATTTTAGCCTCCAGCAATTGGAAAGCCAGTTTTTCCTGCACCCTTTATTAAAGAGGCTTTTTTTCCAGGGAACATGTTGGCCTCTTTGTCAAATACCAGATGGATGCGTGTGTTTTAATTTGTGTCTACATTTTCTAATCTGTTGTATTGATTCTTAGTTCTTTCTTTTTGTCAGTACCAAGCTGAATGCTTCACAGCAGCTTTGTAATGTAATTTCAAGTCAGCTATATATGTCCTCTGACTTGCCTTTGTTGACTAAAGTTGCTTTTGCTCTTCTAGGTTGAGTTGCAAGTGAATTTCAGAAATATTTTTTCTAGTTCTATGAAGTAGGACAAGGTAAGTTTGATCCAGGTTGCATTAAACCTGTATGACAGCTTGGGGAGTGCAGCCATCTTCACAATCATGCTTCCTCCTATTCATAAGCAAGTCATGTAGTTGCATTATCTATTGCTTTTATCTCCTTTTTTCAGATTAGTATAATTTTCAATATACAGATCTCTTAATTATTTTTTATTTCTTTTTGTATACTACTGTGATGGATGATGTACACATAATTTGTCTCAGTAAACATTTTGCTTTTTTACAAGAATTCTATAGATTTTGTACAGCTAAAGAACTTATAAATAGTTTAGAAACTATTATTGGTGTAATTATATCTTGTTATACCTATGTATTATTATTATTGATTGTAATAGAATTTGAGCCTAAGCCCTTCTCAATGACTTTATCCTCATTCTATTTCAGTTTTTCATTTTGAGGCAAGATCCTGCTAATTCTGTAACTTATTTTGGCTGTGCTTGAACTTGTGTTCCTCCTGCACCAGCTTCATAAAGTTTGGAAATTATAGTCATGTGCTGATAAACCAGGAAAAATGAATGTACTTTTGAAGTGATTTTGATTTAACTTGTGATTAGAGCTGATATTTTACTGCAAAAATATTCTCTTTCATTTTTGTAACAATAATTGTAGAATATTTAGACTTTGAACAACCAAGCTATTAAGATGAATATAATGCACTTTCTTTTTTGAAGAATGTAATGGCTTAATTGAGAATATGGATAAATAGGAGATTTTAGTATTTTTATTCACACATTATTTAGTACATAATAAGAAATCAACAATTCCATATTGAATAAAGAAAGAGTAATGAGTATAGTATAATTTAATGCTATTGAATAAAGGAGTTTTATTAATAATACCAATAACAACAACAATAATAACTTTAATAACAAGGCTAGCAGCTGTTATTCAAGAAGTACTATTACAAGACATTGTGTTGAGCACTTGTGTGGCTTAATTGAGCACTTATAGAAGCTTTATTAAGTAAGAATAGGAACAGTTACATAATTTGCAAAGCTCAGTAAGAAATGAAATTGTAGGACTCTTTATTCAAAAACTATTAATAATTTCAAGAGGGCAAAAGGCAAACAAATGTTAGTAGAAGTGTGAGACATGCATAAATGTGGGATAGAGTGCAGCTGCTGGGCCACATGTACATGGTCACGTGAGAACTGGAAAGATCTTCCACCTTTCAGTCCAAGAACAAAAGTACATATTTGTTTGCGTTTTTGTCATATGTTTTTCTAAATGTTTGCACAGCACTACTCTATGTGGGTGTTTCAGCTATAATGTGAGAAAAATAATTTAAGTGGACAAAATCAGACTGATAGAACAAATCAGAAGCTGTCACTGGGTATGGTGGTACACACCTATAATCACAGCACTCTGGATGGATGGCTACGAGTTTGAGAACAGCCCGGGGGCTATGAGGTGAGCACAAGGCTAGCCTGAACTGCTTAGTGAGACACTGTCTCAAAAAAATAAAGAAGCTGTTTTATTAATCTAAAATTCATTAGATTTTATCAAAACTTGTTACAATCATAAGGCTAATATTAAAGATGTTCTTTATTCATATTCAACTTTGAGATTATTAAAACTCAAACTCTACTTTTCCAGCTCTGTTCTATGACATTTTATGTATATTAGGCTAACCCTAAATGTTCTAACAATTTTTATCTATCTGTTGGGAATTAAAATAATTTTCAAAACTATGAAAATGACAATTACTGCTTATTTGACTTTAATTGGAAGGTAAAATACAAAGGTAAAGAGTAACAAAGTGTTTATCAGGATCCAACAAGGGTATGAGTGAGTAGTAAAGGAGAAAATATGGTTACTTGGGATAGAAAGGCACAAAGAAGAGAAATGAATTGTAAGGTTTTATAGCATGGTAGATGATCGTCTGTGACAACAACTGCCTTTTACAAAATGACTTGTGGAGAAGATTTTGAATGCATCTAATATGAAGAATAATATCTAAAGTGGTATATGTCCTAATTACCTGATCAAAATATATTTATTGAAATGTCATGTACTATAGATATATAGAATTTTATGGGTCAGTAAAAAGATTAACACAATAGTTAGGATAGATATACAGCTACTTTCTCTTAATTCAGTGGATAGAAAGAGTTGTCTTAATAGTGTTCGTGGACAGGATATCATGTCTGCATCTTGTACAATGAATAACCACTAAGAAGACAACAATATATAATATATTAATTATTGAAACTGTCTTATTAATCAGTTTTGAAACTGTCTCATTGCTATTTTTCTCAATAAAATTATTTTTAAAAAGATTAACATATATTAAAATATCAACATTGCTATCAGTAGTGGGACATCTGAGTCCTATTTCAAAATTGATATATAACATCAGTATCATGCTTTTGACATTGCTATTTCAGCCTGAATGTCCTGTTCATGGAAAACCAGTCTCTCTCATCAGGTTACATATCATAGAAAAATAATATTGGTACAAGTACCTAAATGTCACATGTTTCTAACAAGAGTTTAACAATGCGTTTGAAAACATTGCAGAAAAGTAGCAATTTGGTTCAGGAGTCCACAAAATAAAGGAACAACGTGCACAAACTTCTGAAAAGAAAGCTGAACAATAATGATAACACTACTTTTGAAGCTCAGCTGTCACTGTCTTATCTCTTGCTCCGACTTACGGTTACTACTTTAGTTTATTTTTCTTTCCTATATTGCATTTGATTTGTACATAATTTTCTTACTGTCAGCCTTCATTTTCTCCTCACTATTCACCAGATTGCAATTAGAATGATCTTTAAAGTTAGAGCTTCAAAACTGGTTAAATTACTCAGAGAGGAAACGGTTTCATGTAACATATGGTGATTACCAAATGTGAATGTTTAGCTTAAGTAAAGGGGACAAGTTGGAAAATAAGTTTGGAGATAAGACTATGAAAACTTAAATGATTTTTAAACAAATTGGAACTCACTGTGGGAGAAATTAGTTGATTAAACATGCCAGAGGAGAGATTAGGTAGAAAAGAATAGTCAAAGAAGGCCAAAAAGTTTGTACCACTGTACAGTTAATTTTTGTATTAAATTTAATTTTATTATTTCATTTTGAAAAGCAAGAACAAAATCAGATACAATGACAGAAACATAATATACAATAATACATATGTTACAGATTTTCAGAACAAGAATAGCTGATTAACAATGGTTGATATATTACTTATTTTTATCATCAAATCTGTTGGTCAGATTAACAGATATGGTTATGTAAAATTGGACATAGGATTGCTTATTTTTCCTTAAATTTTTGTTCTTGCCCCTTTTTTGTTTCTTAAAAATTTATTCCTAAGAGATTATAGTAATAATTGATATGACATTATAAAGGGTATACATTTAGAAGATCAAGATGATAAGCATTCATGCATGATTTTTATATTGTACATTACTATCCTTGATGTTGTTGCTTAGATTACAGATATCAGCATACTGTTAGTCAAGATGAAAATTCTACGCATTAACTGATATGTTTAAAAAATTGATGAAAAATTTTGTATAATCACCGCATCCATCTTGTATATTTACTTTTATATATTTACTTCTGCCTTTTTTCCTATCTCTTCTCCTTTCTCTCATCTTTGTTGTTTAATCCTTAAATTCCATTTCTCTCTCTTATACCGTATCTGTCATAACTTTCAGCATTTATTTCTTCTTTTGAATTCTTACACTAGGGAGACCATACTATATTTACACATGCGGGTCTGATTTATTTCACTTGAGTATAGCCTCCAGTGGCATTCACTTACCTATGAAGTCTTTGAGTTTGTCTTTCTTTAAAGCTGAGTAATAGTCCACTGTGTAAAAATATCACAGCTTTTTCATTCACTCCTCAGGTGCTGGGCATTTTGATTGCTTCTAAGATTTGGCTATGACAAATTGTGCACTATAAATATAGGTGCACATTAGCACTGTGGTACGATATTTTCAGTCCTTTTGGAAAAGGATTTGGTTTGGTTACCTTCAGAATTATTTAGAAGTAAAATAACAAGGAGCTATTAACTTAAGGCTAGTGGAAATACGAAAATACAAGGAAATTAGACATCTCTGAATTCAGGTGAAACATTTAAATTTGTACTAGCTTCAATACATTGTGTGATGAAGAAGGAAAAGTTAGTCTCTGGTTTGGTGTTGTTTGAAGAAAATATTCTTCTATGAGATATTATCTCTGTTTACAATATGAGAAAGGCATAGAAATAAAGATGTTCCACTGTCAAATACAACTTTTATTAACTTCTGTGTCCAAAGGAAATCAACACATTTAATGAGATAGTAGGTGAAGCTTAAAAATAACACTTATTGTTATATTCTTTATCCATTTATTCATCCATTAATTGAACAAGTAGAGATTTTAAGAAAATCAGAGAAGAATTCCTGAAAAATAATCAAGGGGAATTTCACCTTTCACATTTTGGGAAACTTATATTTAAAAAATTGAAACTCCTAGGTAACAGTCAACTAAAAAGTTGCAAATTTATTGCTAAAACTCTACCAAATTTTGGTCAAATTTATGTAAGGACATTGCAAGACTTTTTCAGCTCTGACTGAATTTCTTCTGAGTTTATATATTAGTCTAGTTTCTACAATGTATTACAGATATGTGTAATGCATTATGATTACATAGTACTCCAACATGGGACTTGTCAGTTTCTATTGTAAGGAAAAGTTGGTAGTGATATTGCATAAAACTTCTCCATACATATATAGATATAGTAGAGTATGGCATTAGCAGATTCATTCCTGCAGTCATTTGCTTTCTTCCAATGTGAACTTTTCAAATGTGTAGATACATGTTGCACGTATATACACATATATTTATACACCGCTTAAGTATATACACATATATTTAACGATGATTTCTTTTTAATTTTAAAGGGGAAAAGCAATAAAAACAAGAAACAAAATTTGAAAACAAGATAACAGGACAGTAACAATGGTTAATACATCGCATATTGTCTTCAAAGTAGTTGATCACAGATAAATATATGTATGATAAACAAAAAGAAAATGACTTACTTAAACAACTTTTAATTTTCATTCTCTTGGAAAATTTTATCTGCTCTTATGTTTTGCCACTGTGCTGAAATATCAACTTTAAATAGTAATTTCATTAAAACTAAGATAAGGGGCAGGGGAAATGGTTCAGTGGAATAAGCGCTTGCCTGGCAAGCGCAAGAGCCTGAGTTCAATCCCTGGTTCTGAGAAAAACAAAACAAAACAAAACAAAAAAACCCTAAGATAAAGTGAACTCATCAATAAAATTAAACCATACTTCCTAAAAAAATCATTAGGCACACTATTTTTAATAATTATCCTTTTTAGGCTAACGTGTGTTATAGACTAGGACTCAGGTTCAGTCTGTCTCACTGAAGAGAGGTCCCCTTGTCCTCTGCCTGGATGCTTTGCACGATGACTTACGCTGCCTTCAGGCCTACCCTGGGGAGTGTTCCTTAGTGTGCATCTCATGAGATAGACTTTTCCCTCAAATCTTACTCCATATTTACCTTTCCTTTTCCTTTTTTGTCTGCTAAGAAACAGCGAAAATTGTCACCTGAGTGGGAAGAGTTTGAATATGTATTTTAGCACGATCTAGTTCTAAAAAGAAGTTCTGGTTTTCAAAATTCAGACTATTACTTTTTATAAGATACTAATTTTTTGAAAAAGAACTCTGTATTGTTCTTAGCTTTCCAATATATAATATTCTCTCATACCCTTTTGTGCTTTGTAAAAATACACAACTCACACTTAGGTGTTATTGCCTCTCAATTGCAGGTAGCGCTGAGACATTCAGTATCTTGGTAGCACAGAGTCCTTGAAGCAAGCACTATAAATATTAGTGCTTATTCCACATTATTTGACATGTTACTTTTGTATAAACTAGTAAGAAAATTAAAACTAATCCTTCCTGGCTTCTCTTTGGTTTACTTTTTCCTTTCTTTAAGTCTGGGGGTCTTGTTTCCCATTTCCTTAATCTTAACCATACAGTCTATCAGGTGGCACCAGATAACTGCGAAAATAATTTTCCTTGTTATTGGTTTTCTTCAACCTGAATGCCCTAGGGCAGAAACTCACTGAAAGAAAGCTTCAGAGTAGGCTTTAAGCTAAAGGAGGAAAGGGTAAGTCACTTAGAGTTAAGATATCCTTCCAGACAATGTGTTTTTTTGGCAACTGTGAGATTGTAATGATGAGATAAAGGAAACAGTCTTCCAAGAGACAGTGGGCAGAAAAACCACTCTGAGAGGGGCTGCTTCCATCATCCTGACAGACAGGGTGGGGTAGCTTGCCCTCCAGTCTGCAGTGCTGTGATGGGTTCTCAAGGAACAATTGATGCAGAAAATGTTTTAAAGGTTTTCTTTTTTATCCCCCATTCATCTTTCATTCGGTTTTATTGTAAGAGATGCTGAACTGTACTTTGAATTTCTGAGGTTGTAAATTTTTCATCTCCTGTCACTGACTAGCAGTATAAAATTTCAAGCAGGTGACCTACATTAGTTTGTTATCTTTGCTTGACAATTGTCAAAAAATTGTGAAAAATGACTACATTAAGCTGTAAAAGTACAAGCATTACTACAATGATTTCCATAGTAAAAATACAAATTAATTTTGTTGAAGCAGTTTGCATATTAGAATGCAAACAATTTTTCCTTATCAGAGTTCAGTCATTTCTTAATTTGGTTGAAATTGTCTAAACACATGCCATATGGATATGTATCAGTTGCTGATGATGAATGGATTTATTATGTATCTCAAACACACACATATTATCTTGTGTAACAATTTAAATAAAATAGTAAATATGTGAAGATAATTATGGAATAGGATCAATAGTATGTAAACTTACTAAAGTGTATGTATTATTTGTTGATAAGAAAGGAAAGTAAAAGATGTAATTTTTTAATATAATGCTCTGTTGGCCATGTGATAAATCTTTTCACATATGATTTCTTAGTTAATCTTTAAAAATACATTATGCAATTAATATGAATTTTAGAGTACAGGGACAGACCTAAGCCCATATGGGTGCTTCTGAAGAAAGAGTTAAGGAAAAACAACAGTTTTTGAGAGTGATTCTGCTTATACATATGAACTAAGTTTTAATTTTCTATTTGTCCTACTTATAGTAACAGGAAAATCAGGTGACAAAATGTTAATTATTGAGGAATTGCTTCATTCTATTAAGTGTGGGGATTGTTCACACTGAAAAACTCACTATTTGTTTAAATGAAAAGATGCTCTAAATTCTTGTAACTGTGGGAGAGGATGAAATTGACAGTTTTTTTTTTTAATTTTGAAGTTGATTAAAGGAAGCTATGAAGTAGTTATAATTAGCTTAAATGAGACCATTAGTAAGTTAGGAATGCTTAATTTATCTACGAATACAAAATTCATCTGGGGAAAACCACATATATGTGTAATTTTACTTGCATTTTAGATTCAAAGTTTATTTTTTGCTTCTTTCATATAATAAAAATATGATTTATGGGAATGAGAAATAAATAAATTTTTAAAATGTTCATATATGTTTAAAGATGTAGCATATCTAGTAGGATTTCCACATTACATGCATTCTAAAGTTTCTTATATTTGCCTCTGTCAGTCAAAAATGAATGCATTCTGAGAAAACATAGAATTAGAAGACTTATTTTCACAGTCCATGTTAAAATTCATTTGATCTTACTGGAAATTAGGTTGTTATTAGTCAGGTAGATGAGGTTACAGACCATACTTCAACTTGACTGGTTTAGGGTCTGCCTGGACAGCTCGTGAAGCGCACGGCTCAGTGAATCTGGGTGGGCTCCCTTCTGTACAGGGTACAATCCCTGGTTGCCTTCTCACAAGCGCTGTGTCTGTGATCTGCTTCTAGTTAGGAGGCACCCAGAGTGCCTCTCCTGGTCACTCCGCTGTGGAGTCTGCTGCGGAGCCAGCTACGTATGGAATGGATCTCCCAAAGGAAATCTCTCCTTGAAGCTGTGAAAATCAGCTGTCACATCCCTGGGATGAGAAAGCTAAGTTTTTATCATTTAAAGGAAATATAGAGAAGCTATATCTTAAAGTAAATGTCATATTCATAGGAAAAAGTTACTAATCAGATGAAAATATTTAGTATTTATAAAACTTTCATGAAACTGTTTT